>NW_017095703.1:35278-137556 GCF_001412225.1 Nicrophorus vespilloides
TATAAACTCACTAATTATATAAATAAAATGTTTATTATTTTGTTTATCGAGCTAAATTATTACAATACATGTTTTTTTGTATATAGAGATATTTTATTGTAACGATAAATTTATGTTATATTCTATCACAGTCGTTGCTTCTAAACTCATTTGAGATATCTGAAACAAAGCAAATAAGTTATTAAATACTATTGCAAGTTAATATAAATTAAAGAAAAACGTAAAATGATATATGTCTTACAATACAATACAAATATATGGATTTAAATTGTGTTAGGAAGAAAAACATTTATAAAAATATAAAAGTTCTAATGTACCTACGTCAGTTTCTAAATATATACATTTATGCTAAGTATATTTATTAAGAATGCATTGTTAAACATACTTAGCTGCCCAATCCGTCCTCCCGTGCGAAACTGCATTGCCCGTAATATTCTTCAAAGTCCTTTGTTTTCCCGATGGAATTCCTTGAAAATCTAACATGCTATCATTAAAAATCGACGACAAACCCACATCACCTAAAATATTAACATTAAAGCTAATTTATTTTTTACAAATATAATCCGATAAAAATATACATATATACAATAAATCAATATCCATTAATATGCACAATATTTTATCTAGAGAATGACCTTGGACAATAGCATAAAGGTTCACCTTTTCTGTGAAACGAATTTATCTCATAAATATATTGATAAACAATGAATCAATGACTTGTTTATTATTGTTTAATAATTTTGGTTTTAAAAAAAATATGAACATTTGATTATTCATTATGTTGTTAGAACCAAGTAGCAATTATTATATTAGGTCTGTAGTCGAATGGCGTTGCTTTACACGTGTCTGTTTTGTTGTTGGGGCATTAAATATAGATATCTGATCGGCACGTATGATAGCACTTGTCCTTACTGTAAATAATAAATGTCCCAACGCGATGGGAACGCAAAGAAGCAAAGAGAAAGAATGAATTGAATAAATCACCTGCTTTCTTATTAAAATTATTGATGCCATTCTTTCCATGCAGATCCGTCGTTTGACCAGCGATGTATCTAGAAACGGACAAGTATTGACTTTTTGCAGAAGCCACCGACTTCTTCGGTTCCATGATATCCTGCAAACTAGTCCACTTTAAATCCACAACATTTTCTTTAGCATTATTCAATTTGTTGCTGAAAAAAACATAAGTAATTGAATAATATTTAATATCAGTTTATGAATTGTAGTAAGCAACCTTTTCGTAACATTATCGTCGCCATCGCCGTTCTCCCCTTTGTTCCAAGGAATCTTCTTTATTTGATTATCCGGTATGTACCTATTATTGTAATCGCTCTGACCGAAGCTATAAACAATGGGAGCTACAGCTTGGACCGGCTGGTTTCTTGTGATCTGAATTGGTTTTATCAAAGGTTGCATGGTGATCTAAAAACAAACAAAGTAAAAGCACTTCAATTGATGTACATTGATCGAGAAACGGATTATGCAAACCTGAGCTTTAGGCTGTTGTGTCACATGCTGTATACTGTTCTCGCTGATGTTTGGATTCTTGATGGAATAGAGTGATTTGCTCGAATTATTCAGCAAGGCGAATTGATTGAAGTTATCGGGCGCTAATAATGCAGTGTACTGTTGGCCAACCTACGATCATTAAGGATTGACTACTAAGTATATAGAGTACACTTCAACTGCAGTATAAAATATTTAATAATATTAAGTGATACGACTAGTAGAAAGACAAGAAGAAACAGACTAATATGAATTATGTCATTCTTACTACTTTGATCATACCCCTCATTTGTGAAAGCATTTTTGTTGACCGACAGGAACTCTTTAGGGAAATTATGATAATTGATATTAATTATCTCAATTTATATTGTATCGGACTTTTTGAAAATTTTGATATTAAAATAGTCTTGAATTCAAACGTATATTGTCATAAAACACTGATTTATGGATCATTTTGAATGTATTCTTGTTATGTAATTAATAAATTATGCAAACATATAAATATGTACAATGAGGTTTAATCGCGATATTTCCGCAAGATGATTCAAATTATTAAAAACTATTCTAAGACCATGGATCTATCAATATATTTAGATGTTACGTTATGGACTTAATCTGCAAGTATTTGAATTACTCTGGAATGTCTGCAGATTATTTTAAAATGAAATGAAAAATTCACATTACTAATTGTAAATTATAAGTTTAATCATTTACATATCATTTTACATACGTTTACAATATTTGCACAACAAAACTTCGCATATTCAGTCTTCGATAAGTCCGGATTAACTATAGTCCGGTGTAAAAAATAAAAAAACAAACCTTAGACTCATCAAGATTTGAAAAAATTAATTTTTGTGAATACAACCTAATACTATCTATTAATTGTACAAAATAAGAAAAATCTAAAAAAATTGTACACAGAATTATTTTACATAAATGATTGGCTTTTTCCTTTATACAGTCAAGTCTCTGTATTTATTTTATTTGTTGTGTCTCGTTTCAAACAGTCTGGAATATTACAGCAACCTTTAGTCATTTAGTTTTGAAATTAAGATTCGTAGGTATAACATTATGATGCGATGATAAAGTAAGCATGTTTCTTAATCAATGCTATATGATAAGAAATATATAACAGATCAATAGCATTAATGATGAAATAAAGCGATATCAAATCTATTATTAAAAGATAAATAGTACACGAAGATACAAATGACCGTTATATGTCCTTGGTACATACAAATTGTAGCAAATCGTTTCTAAATAATTAAGTTGCCGATGCCAAGAAAAGTAGAACACAAAAGAAAATTAAATTGATTTTCTTTAATTAAATATATGGAAACGTAATTTCACTTTATTTATTTACCAATCAATTTTCAAATAGATGAGATTTGGTTTACAAATAATTCTTCAAAATATATGCGAGTCTGTAAATTCATGCGTTAATCATTTTAAACGGTTCATTGAGTTTACAAATATTGTTTTATTTTCCCAAATACTATAGAAGGTTTTAATTTGTAGGATTTATCCGGCCTTACGAAATTGTTATTTTATTATTTATTTAATATACATATACAGAATTATTAAGTATAGCAATACCTCTCATAGTGCGGGCAATCGATATCGCCAATATCCCGGACTAATCAAGAACATTAAAACCTCATAAAAATAAAATGCACAAGAAAGAAATTTGACTATGTAAATCAAAATAATGTTTTGACTATTTTTTTAGAATAAATGTTTATTTTGCTCAATTAAAATTTTGTTTTTATTCAATTTTTATTTTATTCACTATAGTGAATTCGGACTGATCGAAGAACCACTATGTGAGATATTAATGTAATGGAATAAGATTCATGTATGTTATAAATTATAATCCTTAAATTATTCAGAATATAATAAATATTTACAATGATCATTGATCATTTTTTTAACATAATCATGGCAATGCACATCATGCCATTGAAATATGCGTGCATTCATTTCATTTATCTGTTGCATATTTCAAATAGATTAATATTTAAATTTCTGTAACCTTTACCTTTCACATATCATGTCATGGACAAAACACATACAAGTAAACCATTCTAAAATAGTAAGATTCAATTACAATAGATTGAAAATATCAATACACTTAGTAACGCTGTAATTGCTATTTTATATTAATTATATCATTGATTAATCGATGTCTATAAACAACCTCTAAATCAATAAATCGGAAGTCGTTGATGAAATAGTAACTGCTTTATAATATGAAATGAATATCATATACTAAATGTATTCTTATAATAAACAATTAATATCAATAACTCAATAAATATGATAAAATGAACTAATATTTACAGCATGTTATTAATATATTAAAATAAATTATGATTTGGTAGATATGCAAACATAAACGAGTATCTTATAATATTGATAACAGTAATGTGTATGTAATTATAACATTAAATTAAAGAATAAAAATTGATTTTCTTATTAATATACTTTTATCTGCTCTACATTTCATGGTATCGATAAAGTAATTATTTATAAACGATATGCTAGAAATTATGTACATATCTTTTAATAATGGATTTGACCACATTCTTTCATTGTTGATACAAATTACACTAGATTAGTTATAATACTTCTTAATAGGCAATCGCAAAGTACTAATCAACTAATTGAAAAAATAAGCACAAAAATACAAAAAAAAAGGAATAAAAATAATATTTGTTAACGGACGGAAATATATTGCTATGTTTTCTAATGATTAAATTATTAATATGTATTTTTTTTATACAAGTTTTATTTTTATTTTATTTTTTTGTGACTATTGTGTGAATAAACGTAATTATTATTAACATATTAAATTAATATGATTTTCCTTGTTATTAAAATGCAAATGGTAAATACTATATTTTAATTAAATATGTATATAAAAAATGTCATATAGACAATAAAATATTATTATTGTCATATATAGTTAATAAAAATGATTGATATCTCGAGGTTCAATACAAACAAGATTTTCAATTTTACGAAGTTGAAGATACAGGTATCCGCCGAGTCTTACGAACAAAATTCTTAAAGCTCTAACTTGTTACCAGGATAGTAATAAAAAAATGAAGTGTCCAAACAAAAATTGATAATTTCTTTAATAAAATATAATATTTTTGGAAGATGTACTCTATCTGTTTTGTTGTATTTGTATCTTTTGTCGTTTGTTATTAAATAATTATGATGTCTACATTGAAAAGTATTTGTAAGAAAGTATTTTGTTTACTTTTATCTATTTTTTTTTTCAAATTTATGCAGTTCGTAATACGGAATTTTACATATAAAAAAACCATTTTAAAGTGTGGTAAGATATGTATATTTTTTGAAATTTTTAAAATTCCCTCGACTTACGAACAACCGTTTGGAACTAGTTCTTAAGTCGGGGGATACCTGTATTATCAAAATGTTAAATATTTGTCATATAAATTATTGGAACCTCATAACAAATTATTTCTAGACGTTCTGAGACGATAATCTAGGATTGACATGCGTCCGGGCTTTCCAAAAAATGTTAAGGTATCAAACCTACATATTTTATTTTATATTAAAATTTGAATTATAAAAATAAAATATTCATCAAAATAGAAATCGATTGAAACTAAATAAATGTGATAAAAATTACAGTGACAGTTAATTCAATTATTAAACATATTTTTTCTTTGAACTTTTTTGTATATGTATTTGAAAATATTATTAGATGTTCGAACAACGCATTAATTTTTGTTTTAGTTATGATTGTCACATCATGCATTTAACGTAGTTGTTCTAATGGGGGCATGAAACCGTATTTCCGCATAAATAAACTGACCGACGTAATATCAGCGATAAAATGCAAATTCCGCCTAACATGCAATGGCAATTTACTTCAGCCGTAGCGGAGATTTGTTTATTGCTTTGACCTCTATTCCATGTACCAGCAAGACTCACCTGGAAGTACGTGTGCTTCAAAGCAGCTTGGGCCGTTGGCCTGTTGGAGGGGTTCCAATCCATCAGGATGTCCATTAATTTCACGGCGACTTGGCTTGCTTGTGGCACAACGGCGCTCAAAGGCGTCTGGCTGAAGTAAGGAAACTTAAAGCCAACAGCTCCAGCTAACTGGTATCCCTCTGGCCATTTTTTCTGTTACATAAAAAGAAACGAAATCATAAACATAGTGCGGATTGATGCTTAATGTACTTTATCAGGGGTCCCTAGAATTTGGCATATTTTATAGAGCTGATCGGTTTCAGTGGTTCCAGGAAATAAAGGTCGATAGGTGTAGATCTCAGCTGCGATACAGCCGACTGCCCACAAGTCGATGGGGCTACTATACGTTGTCGAATGCAGTAAGACCTCTGGTGCTCGATACCATCTGGTCGAAACGTAGTCTGTATACGGAGGCCTTGATCGGATCTCCCGAACCAGACCAAAGTCTGCAATCTTTACCAAGTCTGGACCGCAGCACAAAATATTCTCTGGTTTTAAGTCGCGATGAAAAAAACCGTGGCGATGAATGAACGCAAGGCCCTGAAGTATCTGAAGCGAACATAGCAATTAACATCAAATCCATCATGCAATAACTAAATTACCTGGTACAGCATATTCCTAACTATGGATTCGGGGTAAGGCACCCTCCTATCTTTTATCAATTGGTACAAATTCTCTTGCATATACTCAAATACGAAGTAAAGGACATCATTCTCACGGATTACTTCCTTCAGTTTCACCACGTTGCTGTGGTGTAATTTCTTCAAAGACTGCAAATTAAAAGCAAAATTACAGCTATTTTAATAGTTGTGTAGAAATTAAATAATTTGAATACAGTACAAACTTGGAGTCACTTGTCTCTGTAATAATTAAATACCATTTATACGGATTTACGGATTTAACTTATTGTTTACAGTAGGTGGTACCACCTTAAAAACATTATTTATATTCATTAATTGCTATAACATTAATAAATAATAGCTATTCATATGTTTATTTCTCAAATCAAATGAATTTGTATTATACAGCTAATAAGCAGTACGGTATTCAATTTTTACGCCATATTTTTACGTGAAAGTTTTTTTACGCGTTTATAAACACAATTTACGCGATATTTTTTATACGCGAACTGAAAATATTTTTTCTGTGAACGTTTTGCAGTGCAGTAAATCTTTGCAAAGCTCTTGAATTAGCCAAAAAAATGGAAAATTATAGACATTCAAGGATCCTTTAAATTTCGACAAATTTTAATGTTGCAGAATATATAAAAAAATCATACGAAAAAAAAATATTAATAATAAAAATTTCTAAATATTTCAAGCAATGAATAATGAGTTTGCGTCAATTATAAAGAAAATGTTGATTGTTTTAAATAGTGTTTGTGACGCCGATTAATATTTACACTTGTTTTCTAAAATGTCAATTATTTTTTCTTAAGTTATAAGAAATAAATATTTATTTCCAAAAGTTATACTAGCTTTTCGCGTAAAAAATAACGTGTAACGGAAATTCGTGTAAATTCAGAGACGACTGTATTTTGTTAATGATATGAATATTGAAAAAATAGGAAAAATAACCTTACAATTTTCTTTACGTATGAACTTAATTACTTATTTTAATTTTTTTTAGTTATAAATAATAATATAAATAATATAGATCTAATTCCTAAAATTTGATAAATTAAATGAAATGATTATTTTTCTCTGATTTAAATGTAATTAATATTATATAATATAATTGAAAATTCGATTTTTTGAATACGTTTGAGGAAATACTATTAGTTATTTGGATTTCGTAATTCACTCGACAGTTGTTCAAACTTTCAAGCGATAGTGAGCGGATTTAACTTATTTATAACGTGAGCCTTCGCTACTGCTAAATCGTTAGTCCTACTTCCTCCGATGTAGTCCAAATACCTCTGAACTTCAGTGAAATGTGAAGGATTTCCCTGTTGCTGGTACCAGATATCACAATTTCAAAAAAATAATATAAGGGTATTCTAAATTCCAAAACAATAGGATTAGTCAAAACTTTAATATATGAATACGTTACATTAAATCGATTTGACTTATTAATTATGAACACAATAAGAATAAAATTCAAGATATCTAACAAACATTTTTTGTAAATATTAACATAATTTTATTATTGTTCCTATTGATGTTTAATTTCATTTGGTCAAATTTAAATAAACAAATTAAATAATTTAGAATTGTATGGAAATGTTAAATTATGTTTAGTGTTTTTTTGTATTATTGCAATAAATAGTATTATTTAAATTAGAATGAAAGAAAAATTGAAAAAAAACTTAATAATTAATACTTTTTAAAATATAAATAATATAAAATCACATAGAATATGCGGATGACTGAATATTGGAATCAATATGTTTTTTAATTTTTCATTTACTCGGTTCTGTAATGGATTGTTAGGGCGTCGAATCCTGTATTCGCTTATAGGACAATATAATTCGAGCTGATCTAATACAGTCATGATATAATATTGATGGATAGATTGAGTGAGCGATAAATAAATCTATATATTGGCTACAGTTGAGTCGTTGATTACCGAATGTTAGAGATCTAAAGAATGAAGTTGTTACATTGTTGTGTATATTATTTATTGTAATCAAAATGTATTTCGCAGAAGTAAAACCATTTCAAATATCGCTCACAGTACCATGATAAATAAATGTCTATTATTTTATGGTATGAAAAAGTAGTGAAGGTGGAGAAGATTTGAATTTTTCTACTATTGTTAAAAGAAAAATGAAAAACAATTACTAAAAGTATTTGCATTTTAACTTCCTGTTTATATTAACTATAAACTATTGTTATAATTTATTGAAAATTTCATATATTACTTATTATGAACATATTATAGTCCTGTAGTCTGGTGTTATTGAATTATTGAGAAATGCATACATTTTTTTGAATGGTTTATTGCACGTGTGCCATTAAAAAAATGGAATTAATACCACGTGGGTGAAAAATCAATAAACTAACAGTACGGTTATTTTCTAAATTATTTACCTTAACTTCTCTCAAATTCATGGCCTCTTCCCATGAATAATACTTGCGTTTCATTCTTTTGATGGCAACCTTTTCGCCGGTGTCCTTACGCTGTCCCAGCACCACGGATCCGTAGGTTCCATCCCCCAACTGGTGCAGTGTTATGTACCTGTTCATTTTCCTCAAGTACCGAGCAGTAATTTTTCAATTCGATTTACAGCTTCATTCCTCAGTGAATTGATAATAATAATGACATTGTACGTTTTAAAAACTTCAAAAATAAAAATAACAAATCAAATCATGTGAACGAAAAAAAGTAGTTTCGGTGGCAATAGTAATGCCGAGTATCGCGCGCGACTCTGTAACAAGTTCAACCCTTATGGCGAAAGCAACGGCCGCCGACCAACTGGGAACAGGTGTACAGGTTTGTTTGTTATTCGACCTTCCATGTATTGATTATTCCACGACTTTATTTTAGTTTCTATTCTATCTGCGAGTACTGGAACTCTTTTAAATATTTACTTCATATACATAACGCCATCTACTTTGCCTTTATACCCGTAACACTTGGAATGATAGGTGTCTTTGTAATATTGAATATTACTAAGTTATTTAGTCGAATGTATAGCACTTATTATTTTGTAATGTTAAGTATTTGTTGCACTAATTTAGGTGTCCACTCAGAGCAGACAATTTATAGCACTTTTATTGAAAAATAAACATTAACAAAATATATCATAACGTATATTATATAATATAATATTAATATTTAAAGTGAGGTAAAATAATTAGGTAATATGGAAACTAAAAAGTGCAATCTTGACAAAACAAGTTTTCTTTAACCAAATATTTCCTGACCATACTTAACTTATTGTGACCAAATTCCCTATTTTTCAGATGCATAATTTTACGCATAAAAATATACTCAAAATTAGGGAGCGTCTTATAGAATTTTATATAGGTGTTTCTCAACCTATGGGCCCACTTAAATTTTGTATGGGTCGCGAAATGACATTTGTTACCTTGCTTCAAAGAGCTAAAACCAAGCGAAATTAATTTATATTATTAGATGTCATTAATTTTATCTGCAAATACAATTGATTTTACCTTGAGTTTTGGAACTCACAAACTATATAAAGGAAAAGTCTAAATACACTTTTTGTTAATATTTATTACCAAAAATACATAAATATGTTTAATTTTTAATAGGACAGAGTTTTCAACTTGATTTTTGTTCATGAAAAAATGTTTCTGTTAAATATATATCAAATTATATAGTTGATAGAATAAATAGGGACATGTATTCTTTATTTTATCAACCAAATTAGTGTGCCAAACGTCGTCAAAAGCTTGAATAAAGTCTAACAAGACAGGATGAGGTTTCAAAAATATTTTTTCTAAGTCCTTTCGTTCAATTGGTTGAAATTGCATAATGTCTCTGAAACGATGATTGAAAACAATGAGAAGTTTAGATGTTTTCATTATTAACATACCTTCCTTTTATTATCATGTGCATGGTCCTATTTCTATACCTGAAGGAGGCTTTAAATTATCTTTTTTAAATAACTTTACGAAAATGTCAAATTGATAGATATTTGACATATACGATTGTCTATATTATAATAATAATCATGTGTCAATAGACACATGGATATATTTATTTTTATTATCAACAATATTAGTATTAGAGTATTAAAAATATTTATTACCAAAGTAATTATACATAAAATATAAAAGATTTATGGTATTAAAGTGGCCTAAATGAAGTAATTTACAAATATCGTTTAATTTATAAATTTAATTATTAAAAATAAATCCAACCCCCTTTGCTGTGGAGCTAACTAACACAGAGAACCATCGCCGAAGAGTGAAGCGTTTCAAGCCCAAAGACCTACCAAATCGTTTTTAGAATAAGTAGTTCGTGAGTGCGTGTCTTGATTCTGCGTCTGCCTTTAAAGTTATTATGTTAAGGTTGGTTACTGGACCAATCCCTTGACTTTTTATATATTTTTTTGTTTTAATTGTCACCAGTCCAGTTCATTGTCTCATGTGAGATAGATGGCCGAAAAAAAATATTTTAATTAGAAATCTAGATATTCAAACCATAAATAAAGTATGACATTTTGTAGTTCTAACATTGGCATCATTGGTTTTCTGTTGAGAGGTAGTCTGTATGGTTGCCTATATATGACTATTGATTTTGTTTATATTCTATGATAGAGTCTTGTCAAAATAAGTAATAAAGTGTAAGTTTTTTTTGTACAATGTATTGTTACATATTGCAATCAATTTAAAATAAATTATTATAATGACTGCACCAACTTTAATTAAGCGAAAACCCAGCAAAGACAACGAGAAAATAGATGAATCTCCAGAGAAAGATAAACTGTATGTATATTAAATCAGTTTATTTTATTTTAATAGGTATAAATTAGTATAATTGTTAATGCTAAAGTAATATGACTATAATAAACGTATTCAGTATTATTTAATACAATTTATCAGTTCAGATGAAATCTTGATTATAGCAGAAAATCAATAATAAATCTCACTGTTAAAATTGTTATTGTGATTTATTTAATATTGTTTAATAACAATGGAACTATATGTTATAATTTTTAATAACATATTGTATTCATTATACATAAATCAAGGAAAGAAATGTTATGAAACATTACAAAAGCCTATTTGGTCTTTCAATTTGTTAATATATTTTGTATTCTAATTATTAATTGTATAACCTTGCTGAACTATGAACTATTCAAGTTTTATTATAACTATATTGTTTTATATTAATATTATTACATTTATGCATTTTTTTTACACCGATTTCAATGTTATACACTGAAATCTTAACTTTGCATTTAGTTAATAAATGTGTATTAATCTAAAATTCATGTTACACTTTTATCTTACGTAATCCGTTAAGTACAATTCGCAGCATATGTAGCCAGTTGCCAACCATCAATTACCCATTGAAGACGTTAGTTTCTTTTGTAAATATTATTATAACAGTATAGAAATACTACAGTTTATAGCCCTTTGGCTCATGTTGTACTTTCTTGTATTTTGCTAATAAATTAGCATTATTATTTAATAATAATATTGATTTCAATAATATTAAAAAAAAATGTTTTTTCCTTTCCATACAATAATAATAAAATGTATGTTATTATTGTATAAAAATATAATTGAATCAAATTGCTAAAAGCATTTATAAAAATTATAAGTATTATAACAAATAGCATACAATTTCCAATTTGAACATATTTTGATAATTAAATTGGCAACAAAGTAAAGGCTGATTTTAAATTTGGATGGGAATAGTTTTTCTTTTGCATGACTTCTGCTAATGTTACAATTATATAGTTTTGGCATTTGTCAGTTGTGAAATTTAGCTTTCTTAAAATTCAGTGTATTTTTTTTGTGAGATTTGTTTGTGTGGGTTCAATTTTAACATGGAGAACAAAAGCGTTCATTTTCGTCATATTTTGTTTTATTATTTCCGAAAAGGAAAGAACGCAATAAAAGCTGCTAAAAAGTTAAGGGATGTGTATGGTGATGAAGCTTTAAAAGAAAGACAGTGCCGGAATTGGTTTGATAAATTTGATTTTTTACTCAAATATGAACTACGATCTGGTAGGCTAAATGAAGTTGATGAAGATCAAATCAAAGCCATAATTGATTCGGACACAACAATTGAAAATTATTTAAAACATGAATCCCATCATTAAAAACACGATATTTGGATTCCTCATGCATTAAAGGAAATTCGTTTAGCTCAACGCATTAACATCTGCGATTTGCATCTCAAACGAAACGAAATGAAATCGAACCTTTTTTAAAGGAGACATCGAATAATAGCGGTCATAGTATAATGAAAATGAATATCGAGAGCTGAAATGCACCAAAAGAAGATTATGCAGTTTGGTGGGATTACAAAGGTATTGTGTATTTTGAGCTGCTTCCAGGAACCAAACAATTAATTCAGATGTGTATTGTTGCCAATTGGATAGATTAAACTCTGCAATTCAAGAAAATCGGCTAGAAATGGTAAATCGTAAAGATGTTGTTCTGATTACCAATTGTTTAGAGCCTTATAAAATTTCTTGAATGGTAAAATTTTCAATGATGATAACGCTGTGAAAATACACTAGTTCAGTTTTTTGCTGATAAGAGAACCAGGCCTATTTTAAGATTTAAGGACCCAGGCGCACGCTTCCTGTGTCTGTGCGATAATCCACTATTGAATATATCCACAAATATAATAATAATACCCGGGCGGAAAGACCTCGGCCGTTACCCCTTTGGCCAGCCTATTAATATTTTTTTTTTATCTTATGTTAGAATTTATTTATGTATAGAATGTACTTTTTTTCTTTTGTATTGATGTTTGGCCAATAAATTATTAGTATTATTAATAATAATAACAAAGATTTAATATATTTTTTGCAAACATGGCGAAAAAAAATCGCGGTCAATAGTACATGTTTATTCTGTGTATACAATAAATATTATTGTTTTACAATAAACAGCAGTGTGTGCAAATAATACTAATTATTATTATTACAGTTTTATATTTTTTAATTTATATCACCCATTGTATTTAAATTAGATGATTTTTAAATTGATTAAATTTGCCAAATGAAAAGTATAATAATAGATAAAATGTATAGTTTTATTTACAACATATTGCCGCATTTGACCGTAGTCGTTCCTCCGGACTATGTTTTATTTTTATTTACTTATAATGTTTCCCCTTAATTTAACTTTTATAATTTATAGTGATTTTCTGAGAAATTAATTTTTTGTTACTCGGAATCAAAAGAATCGGTACAGTGAATTAATTAATATTTGTTTAGAATTAATAATTTATTCATGTAATAATTTTGTAATCTTCATCTAATTTGTAGTGTGCTTTCATATCAATTAATTGATGTAAGAATTTTGTATTTTCAGGAAATATGGACCTATGCCGAATTTTCCATACCAGAGAGTATGGAGCAGAGGTATTATAATTGTAGGAGTAGTAATCTACTTATGGTACTTTTCCAAGCAAGGGAAGGAAACCGTCCTTGCATCGCACAAAGATGTTCTGAACAATCGTGGACAAACATTCGATTGCGATTCAGAATACACCAAGGATATCGAAGTATTTCCCAATTGTGTGCCGAAAACTTGCGGAAGATATGTCACTGACAAGCTGGTTACGGAAATGGAAGCGTTAACCTTATTAGACATGGCTAAGAAAGGGTTTGCTTTTGGAGGATCCTCGGGTGGTGCCTCTATATTGGATATTCATTCCGGAGCTTTGTCTTATAAAGACAAATTTGTTAATATGCATACCATCAACGAAGCAAATAATTTATTTAACCCAGAATTCATTAACACGTACAAAACAGTAAAAGAAAAGATACAACACGCCATCGCTGAACTGTTTCAAATCGAACCAAACAATTTGTTTCTAACACATCCGACTTTCTTCTCAAAGTTAACCAATGCCGAGCCTAAAACAAGTCACGATAAATACTGGCTCGTGCATATAGACAAAGTAAATAGTGAAAACAAACTAGAGAACTTTTTTTTTACTAATTCCCTGTTTTAGGAAACTTACGAGTCATTCCATTATACAGCTTTGCTGTATTTATCCGATTATGGTGCAGATTTTAAAGGCGGTCGCTTCATCTTCAAAGATATTCCTTCAAATAAGACCGTGGAGCCGAAGCTTGGAAGAGTCTCCATGTTCACATCGGGGGGAGAAAATGTGCATTTCGTGGAACGAGTCACAACTGGTACTCGTTACGCAATTACTATATCATTCACTTGTGACATAAAAAGTTCCATTAATGTTCCAACAATAAGAAATTAGGGTTCAATTTATAAATAAATAAAATATGCTCATAATTGTTTAAGTCTTTATTATTATTAAGTTACTTAAATTTTTATTATTTAATAGCTGTGATGATGTTACAAAGGTTAAGCAACAAACCCTGCATCATCATCAGAGCTACACATTTCCGAAATATATTTACATTTACTTATTTGCTACACCATACTGAGTATTTTTTATATACCTACAATTTTTAGTTAAATATACATACAATAAATCCCTGTGTAAAAAGTAGAAACAATTCTAAAAATATATATAATATATATATATAAATATACGTAAGAACTAAAAAGAAAAACAATATAAATTAATATTTGCAAAAAAAAAATCAAGTCAGTTTTTTCTTTCATAGGTTTACGTTTTGTTTAGTTTTATCTTTAAAAAATTGGAATTAGTTTTTGTTTTAAAAATCTACTCCTCCAAATACAAGGTATTTGCGATGTTGACCAAAGTCGAGTTATTCAAGATAGATCTGTGGTTACCTTCCAATGCTTGGATGTTGATTTGCTGTTTACATACCTGCATAATAAAACAAATATTTTATTAGTGACTTGTGTATAATAAATTACTTATAAAAACACTTACATCAGTTAGTCCATAGTCATCACCCATTTGTACGTAATTGTCTATGGCCCTGACGAGAACAGCCTTTCCTTTGAACTGACCGGTAGGCTTATATTTATCGGCTGCAACCAATTTGTAATAGAAGCTGGCGGCAGCAGCGGACACTTGTTCAGCGGAGAAGTTAGTAGATGATGTCACGATTTCAGTAGTCTTCTTCACTCTCTCTTCAAATGTATTCAAATTCATCAACTCGTGCAATACTTTAGGTTGGTCGATTTCCTTGAATTGATGGATAAAGAATAAGAGTGCTTCGCTTTGCTCAGCAGCTTCGTTGCCAGTCTTAATTTTAGTTGTCTTCGCTTTGCCGGTATGGGTTGCAACGTAAGATGGAGATCCATCAATGAAGAATATTTTAACAGTTTCGTTTTGGGCTTCCAATTGTACCCCGATTTCGAAAGCGACGCAAGCACCGAAAGAGTATCCAATCAATGTGTACGGTCCTTTCTCTTGGATGGTTTTTATTTGTGCAATGTAAAATTT
Organism: Nicrophorus vespilloides; assembly: GCF_001412225.1. NCBI lineage: Eukaryota > Metazoa > Arthropoda > Insecta > Coleoptera > Silphidae > Nicrophorus > Nicrophorus vespilloides. The sequence goes on from NW_017095703.1 coordinate 50,798, forward strand.
AGCCAAATCGCCGATTGACGAAAGGGGAGCAGCCGATGTGCATTGCAAACCATACACTGGAGCTTGGATGTCCTTAGAGAATCCCTTCAGTGCTGTTATGACGCCTTCGATTGGGGAAATAATGAATATTGGAGTTTTATTGGTGCTGTCTTTGCTTGGCATTTTGACCAATGTCGCTGACGGCATCAATTGATCATCAAATTGAACTTGATTATCGTCGACGGACTTCTTCTTGTCATCGATAATGTCAGCTGCTCCAGATCCCGATTCCAATTCAAATAAACGAGTGAACGTTAATGCCCTGATTTCTTGTGCGCTGAGCACCAAATCGTAATTACGTTCAAGAGTTTGTTTGATTTCAGCACCCATGAGAGAATCCATTCCTAAATCCGCAAGAGTGCAGGAAGCTGTGATTGATTTTGTGTCCTTCAATCCCAAAATATTGGCGACTGCGTCAGTTAATTTAACTTGATTAGCGTCACGATTGCCCTTCCTCTTTTCGGCCAACACCATACTAGCTACCACTGGATTCGGTTGTTGCAAGAAGATATCCATAGTGTTCAAGCAAGATGAAATTCGTTGTGGCATGGTTCCACCAACTTCAGTATCATTTCCACCCATGGTTTCCAAGATCAAACCGACATCACCAATGGCACCCCATTGAATAGCAGTTGCTGGTAAACCGGCAGCTTGACGCGCTTCGCACATACGTTCCATAGCAGAATTTGCCAAACCGTAATTAGCCTGACCAGCATTACCACGACCACAAGAAACAGAGGAGAAAATTACGAAGTAATCTAAATGTGGGGCTAAATCTCTGGAAACTGCATCCAGGTATTTGGTGCCATCAATTTTCGGTCTGCAAACGGTTTTGAAATCGGCTGCAGATTGATTCTCCATCATAGCGTCTCTTAAAACAGCAGCCAAGTTGAAGATACCACCGATTGGACCAAGTAGAGCAGATTCATGCAATAATTTCTTGGCTCCTTCAACGCATGTGGCATCGGCAGTTGAGATTTTAACAGAAATTCCTTGGTTCTTTCTCCATCTTCTAATGCAGAGGGATTGATAACCCGTCTTGATGCCGCTTCTCGATGTAAGAACAATTTTTTTAGCGCCACGAGTGATCAACCAGTCGGCCAATTCTAAACCAAAACCACCCAGACCACCAACCAAAACGTAAACCTTTTCTGGGTCCATGTATGATTTTGGAATAGCGCTTACTGTCATTGGTTTTGGCAACATGGTTTTGCGAGCTTCCTCATCGCGGATCTTCAGTAATACTTTACCAATATGCTTTCCGGAAGCCATGTATCGGAAAGCTTGTTCGGCTTGGCTGTCTGCATAAACGGTGTTTGGTAATGGTCGTACAGTTCCGTTAGCAATACCTTCGTTAACAAGGCGAACAATTGCCAACTTGTCGGGTGAATCAATCTTTCCATCGAACTGGGCGTCTAATAAGATTCCATGGAAAGTGGTATTTTTCAAGAAAACTCCCATTCCCAGTGGCGAATTGTTAGACAAATCAACCTTTCCAATTTCACAGAATCTTCCGCCAATAGCCAAACATCTGACAGACGCTTGCAATTGCGATGCAGCCAAAGAGTTCAGGACTAAATCAACACCACGTCCATTAGTTTCAGTCAACACCAATTGTTCGAAGGTGGTATCACGGGAATTTCCAATGCAATTATCGGTGAGTTGAGGGAATGTTTTCTTCAAGAAGTCCCTCTTAGCTTGACTACTCACAGTGGTGAATACTTTGCAGCCCATGTGAAGAGCGATAGTAATAGAGGCTTGACCCACACCACCGGTACCAGCATGAATGAGAACGGTTTCACCTGGACGCAATTGACCTCTTACGCAGAGGGCATAGTAACTCTGTAAACGTAAACGAAAAATAAATTTCTGAATAATATATTATTTATAAATGCTTACAGTTCCGTAAACGACTGGAATGGTAGCAGCTTCTTCCAAACTCCACTTTTCTGGGACTTCCCACAAGAAGCCTGGATCAGCAAGGACAGTAGTTGCCATACTTTTGGCAGATACCATACCCATTACCCTTCGTCCTTTGGAGTCACGACCAGAGAATTCTAAACCAAGAATACAATCTTGTCCAGCAAGATCACCTGGGAGTGCATCTGGGGGTAATTTTCCGGAAGCCAACATAATGTCCCTGAAGTTGAGTGGGGCATAGTAAACGGTACACATTTCAGTGTTTGGTTTCTCGTCTTTGTAAAATCTCAATGGTCCTTCGATCCATTTCAGGCTAGCTAAATCTCCCCTGGTCAAAGCATTAATGTAAGCATGTTCAACTTGCAATTTACTGTTTTCAACAGCTTGGTCCAAAAGAATATGTCTGTATGTTCCCCATACACCATCCTTTAATACGTTTTGAATTAAATCTCTCTTTAGTTGACTAACATAGTAATTGGAATTCAATGAAAATTTATTCGTTTTATCTTGGATAAAAACTGCACGAACGTTGGTGCCGCCTGGTTCTTGTTTAATGCAGTTCATCATTCCTACAAGGCCGGTGAATTCTTCACCTTCGCAAACCAAGTAAATGCGCGTTCCATCATTTTCGCTCTTTGTTAAAACATCTTTCAGTGGTTCGACCCAGTCAAAGTTTGTCTCTGTAATATTCATCACAATAGCGTTGGTCGGAATTTCATTGGTTAAACGTGCCAACATGTATACTTTGGTGTTAGTTGTTTGTTGGAAAATAACTTCAAAGTTAGCTTGTGTGATCATTTCAGTGCAAATTTTATCCTTTGGTTCTTCAAATAAGATAAAACCTCCTGTCTTCAACGATGCAACTGCATTATTAAAAACGTCAGTTTTCTTGTAGGTCAAAATATCGCTCAATACAACTAAGTGAGCGTTTTGTTCAAAAGCTCCAGAAGTTACATCTTTTTGTACGATTTTAATATTTTTCTCTTCGAATGCAGCAGATTCCATCGAGGTTGGGCTGACAACTGTACAATCGACAGCAAGCATGGGTTCGCGTTCAAGAATGTCTTGCAATTGAGAGACAAGTAAATTCTCGGCATTTCTTCCCATATTAACTTCAACTATTTTCATTTTCAAAGCACCTGCGCTGTTCTCCAACACCAGATGGGAAGCGACGGTCAAAACATTAATTTTAAATTTGTCTTCATTTTCATGTTGAATAACTCCGTTGTTCAATGGAACGAATTGGTATTTCTCTAATTTAGGAGCTGCCTGTGTTTGTTGACGACGTGGAGCCAAACTGGCCTTCATTCCTCTTAATTCAATGCCTCCGGCTTTAACGACACCAATCTCTCGGTACATGTAAACTGGAACATGTTCCTTTGATTGCTCCATATGTAATTTAGGATTAATGATGGCCCTTTGTAGTCTTGTTGGTAAATATAATTGTCTGATGCTTTGACCCAAAATAGAAAATTGGAGCATGGTGTCGATAAAGCTGATCCAATTCTTATCCCAGTTCAATTTGCCGATGTGGCCGTAGTTGTCGGATTCTTCAATTCCGCGGAAAATATCGGTATAATCATATCCTCTCAGACGTAACTCTTTGTAAATGTCAGATTTGTTCAAAGTTAAGACGTCGGTTTCGGAAGGCAGTGGTTTCTTTTCGGGCAAAGCCAAAAATTCTTTGTCAATTTCCTCAGCGACAAAGATTTTTCCTGAGACAACGACGGAACCGCTCTCGCAGATTTCGAATTCTCCTGAACCTTCAAATATGTTGATCAAGAATTTTACAGAACCCTCCTTTGGCATAATTGTAGCCCTCATGAATTTAACATCTTCCATTATGACTGGAAGTTGCTCGTAATCTTGGTTGCGCAATTTCGCGAAAGTTTTCCATGCCAGTGTCTATGAAAATAAAATAATAAAAATAAATATGTGTTTAATTATATGATTCTATGTATTTACCAAATATCCAGTTGCTGGGAACAAGACTCTTCCGTCAATAGCGTGTCCAGACAAATATTTGAATTCGTCTTTACTCAAGTCAATATCAATAACTAATTCTCCAGACCTTGAACCTTTGTTGGCAAAATTAGCTACATCCCATTCGATTGAATGGTCCCACTCGATCATTGAATTTAACATTGGAGTTCCACGTCCAACTGGGAATGAAACTGGATGGTAAAGGTTGGCAATATCAGGTTGAGCACCAGCGTTGTAAATTCTAGAGTTCAAGGAATTAGTAAAATTTAATAATTAAGAAAAGTTTAGACAACTTACTTTCCAATATTGGTTAACATGAAAGATACGTTATCAGCGTGTCCTCTCTTAACGAGCCCAACATTGGTAACGGTTTTTGGCAAAGAACGTTTCAAAACAGCTTGCAATAAGCAATGTGGTGCAATTTCAACAACAATTGCATTTTCTGGAATGTGTTTGCAGGCTTCATAGAAGTAGACTGGCGACAATAAATTGTTAACATGATAAGCTGCAGAATTTTGCTGGGCAATTGCTGTATTCCATGCAGATTCTGGGATAGACGAAGAAATCCATTTCGAGGACCTAGTTTTTGGAGTTGTAATGATAGCTTCCAAAGCTTTCTTGAGTTTTGGTCCGGCGTCGGCGATATATTTGCTGTGGAAAGCAAATCCAGAACTATTCACCTTCTTAGCGAAAATGTCTTGAGCAGTCAACTCTGCGACAAACTTCTTAATAGATTCTGGTGGACCGGAAACTGTAACACTGTCTTCGCCGTTGTGACAGGCAGGGAAAATGTCAGCGGGACATTTTTTCTTACACTCTTCCCAAGTAAGACCGACGGCTGCCATCTCACCATAGGCAATATTGCTTTCCAGTATTGCTGTTCCTCTAGCATAAGCTACTAATACAGTTTGTTCAGCGGTCAAAGTATTGTCAGCATAAGCACAGCCGACTTCTCCAACGGAATGTCCTATAATACCATCGGGTTGGATACCCATAACTTTCAAAGTATCAACTAAAGCAATTTGACATGCGGCAATAGATACAGAGCAGTTGCGAATGTTTTCTAGAGTCTTGTCATCACTATTGATGAGAATATCTTCCAAGTCAATTCCGTACGGTCTAAGCGTTTCGGCAGAACGTTTGATGGAGTTCTTGAATGATTCAATTTTCATTAAATCTTTTCCCATTCCAGGCCATTGGGATCCCATTCCAGTGAATATAAACCAAATTGGTCTCGATTCTCTGTATTCGGAAACTTCGCTAATATTATTATCTCCCAATACGGTAAAACCGCGGTAACCATGTCCAGCGATATTATTTTTGTGAACTTTGTTAATAAGTGCATATAATTCTTCGTCATGCTTTTCACTTCTGATTTTGTTTAAGAAATTATTTACAGCATCTTCTGTACGTCCAGAGACAGAAACCAATCTTGGGATTGGTTCTGCTGGCCAGGTCACTTTCGGTTTAGGATTCGATCGAAGAACAATATGGGCGTTGGCACCTCCGAAACCGAAAGAGTTTATAGCAATAATTCCGCCGTTCCACTTTTCGTTCTTATCGACCACCTGAAATTACAAAATAATAAGTTTAGTGGAGATATATCTTTTTAAATTATTGAGAATTACCTTTAATCTACCATCGCAAAGCGCTGGAATATCTTTATTTGGTGTTTTAAAATGGAGATTCGCTGGAATAACGCCGGATTCCATAGCGATGACAATTTTTGCGAGAGAGCAAAGACCAGACGCTGGTTCTGAGTGACCCATGTTACTTTTGACTGATCCAATGAGAAGAGGTGTTTTACGGTTCTTACAGAACATGTCTGCGATTGAGTTCACTTCTTGTGGATCTCCAACTTTGGTTCCTGTGCCGTGAGCTTCTATGTAAGCAACATCATCTGGATTGATACCAGATTCCGCATAGACTTCTCTCATCAGTTGATTTTGCATTTGTCCTGATGGGAAGGTAATGCCTTGTTCTTTGGTTCCATCGGTGTTTGTTTTGGCTCCCAAGACGGTGGCGTAAACACGGCTAGCCTTGTTTGCCTTTTGGAGGAAAACTACGACGGCGGCTTCAGATCTGACGTATCCATTACCATCGACGTCAAAAGCTTTACACATGCCATGAGGATTCAACATGCCAAGACGATGGAATTGAAGAGACGATGTAGGTTTCAAGAGTAAATTAACACCACCTACGATGGCGGAGTCGCATTGTCCTGATTTAATATTGGCTATGGCCTGTTGCATAGCTATCAAACTGCTAGAGCAGGCTGTGTCAATTGCGTAACTGGGACCCTTCAGGTCAAAAGTATAAGAAATTCTGTTTGAAAACATAGCCCTGCAGCATCCAGTGAGGCCATATCCATTGATCGGTTCTGGATCCGCTGTCCAGAACTCTGAAGATTCACTGTCGGAAACTCCAATAAAGACACCGGTCCTTGATCCTCTGAACTCTGTTGGGTTAACGCCAGCATCAACCATGGCTTCGTGTGTCAGTTCTAGTAATAATCTTAATTGTGGATCCATAACGTGAGCTTGTTTTGCATGGACTCCGAAGAACGTGGCATCGAAATGCGCGATGTCTTTCAATTTTCCGGTGCGTGTGGGAAGTCCATATAATCCTGACGGCCATCTCCTCTCGTCGTCGGTGACCAAATCAACCCCATCGAAGAGCTGTTGCTTGAACTCTTCAATGTTGTTGCTCTCCGGCAGACGACCAGAAATGCCTGTGATAACGATATCGTCTGTGACTTCGTTCATGTGTCCGTTTTGCGTTTCAGTAATTCTGGCTGGCATTTTGCTTTTGTCTTTTAGTAGTAATTACCTGGAAACAAATATATGCAGGATACATTTAGAACATGTTTTCGAGCGAAACCACGGATCGATAATGAATGGTCTTGGGTCTATTGATCACGAATTTCACGTATATAATAGAGGGTGCACCGATCAACTGGCACGGATATCAAATAAAATATGCGCATATATGGATATTGGAACTCCTTTGTGGCTTCATTTAACCAATTTAATATGTACACCGGAAATGTATTAAAATATTTGTAAATTGATACGTTTAATGAGCGCACAAAAGAAACGACTCAATGAATTTATTTTACATGAGAAGCAACAATAGACAATAATAACATAGCTGTTACTTGCAGCAGACCGAAAGGAAAAAAAGAAGCAATTACGTAGCGATTCCACGCATCCAGTAATTCACTAAATAAATATAGAAAAAAAAATCCAACAGAGGTCGGCTTACGTAAGAATCGGCACACATGAATTATGCAAACGCTTTGAGAGTTGCCATGGTTACGACGCAGCGTAAACAAACTTAATTTTCGGCAATTTGCGTTCATTTCTGCGTAGGAATTGGAATTACCGCATTGAAATAGGAAGCGAGATTTTTTATGGTAAACGCTGTGAGAAAATCAACTGTTACACTTTTTAGCGTATCCTATAGCGCGTAGTAGCGGAACGGCTTTTTGTTTCCTGTTAACAATTTAAATTTAGCCGAAAGAATTTACAGTTAGTTATTCGTTCAACAATAGCGCGGCGAAAAAAAGGATGTTTAATATATTATAATGACTTGTGCCAATTTTAATTTAGTAGATAATGTAATCAATAATTTATTCGAAGCTATTGGAAAAATTCCTGCTGACTGGTACGAGTTGGTTTGGCAAATATTTAGATAGTATTTGAAATGAAAATTATTGTTTTCGCTGTGTGGCAAAGTGCACGAAAATCAATTAATTTTCAATTAATTTAGTGAAGTGCAGCGTAGGTGCTCTGAATTTAGCTGAACAATTAGATTAATAAAATTTGACTTACCTAAATTAGTGTAAATCCCCAATTTCGTAGGAATAGTGAATGTACAATACACAGCACACTCAGTAGTATAAATAATAAAATGTTGTAGGTATAGTATAGTGTATTATTCGCGCGCAAATGACTGAACGCGAACTGAGACATGCGGTTTTCGTGCTTACTATTTATTTGATGCGAGATATGGCCCTATGTCAGACCATCCGCTCTGGCCAATGGGCTGTTGGAATCAGTTTGCTCATGCTCTCATGCTCAGAGTCTCGCGAACACCACGCACAGAAACGGTCAATAGTTGAGTTGGAGCGAATCGCTTCATAGAAGAACAATGAACTACTTTCCGCATAGAACCATCACCGGCACAATTACAAACAATCACACTATGTACAATTTTCTTTTTCCGAAACAACAACACGTACCATCTCGTATTTCCTTACACATTATCATTGTACTCTATTTATTCAAATAGATTTCAACCTACTTCTTTTAACACACACCGTTCGGATTGCTTTTTTACTGTATCTAAATATAGTGCGCTGCCTTCATAAATTAATAATTCTACTCCAACATTTTTCATCACGCACCTTCAAATTTCCTCGATTATTGATTTACTTGCATCTGTCAGAATTTATTATACGTGGATTGTTTTGAACCATAAGACATACTTTATTAAGTAGCTGTGGTATTAGAATTGTGATGTGTTTTATGTTATTTTATATAAAAAAAAAATCCTTATTAATTTGGAGTGTCGAAAGTCTGAAAATAAGTAAAAATAAAATAATAAATAAATATACAATTATTTGTGAATCACTCGATTTTAGGTTTAATTTATATATTTGTCTTTATTATTTTTTAATAATCTATTAAATTAATAGATTCCCGATCGGATAGACCTCGGTCGATAGCCCTTTGATTAGCCTTGATTATTTTTCATTTTAGGTTTTTGTTTTCTCTCTTGTTCAGAATTGTTATTATTTGATTGTCATTATTATTATGTATTGATTTATAGGATGTACGTTTTGTTGTTTATAATCATTTATTATTATTAATAGATTCAATAATCAGGCCCTGTTAAGTGAGATTCCACTGTATAATTATTCCAATTCTACCCTACACAAATACGCTGTTTTTTTTATTAATTACTAGAACAGATTCGCATTTTTTTCGCGACGATATTTTTTTTAATGTATTAAAATAAAATTTAAAGCTACGACCACCCAGGTATTATACTTCATACACGTTGCTTAACTTTTGTTAGATGTCAGATGTAAAAAAATTAATCTTATTCTGTTGAATTTAAAATTAATTATTCCATTTGGAACCAAAGGGCTGGAAAGGGCTAATAAATATTATTATTAAAAACGTATTATTATAATTGATTTACGATTTTGTTTTTAATGTTTTATTGATTTTCGTTGTTTTATTATAATTTTCATTGAGAATTTAAAATAAACATTTTATTGATATTTTCTTAACGTGTCCTTGTGATCAATCTTGGATATTAAAAACAACAGTAAAAATATCATATATTTTATAAAAAATTTAAAATATTAATAGTTTATTGGCCAAATACACCAAAAAATACCAAATTACATAATATATTAAAAAATTACAAAAATTCGGGTAATAAAACATAATCTCAAAAATTTTGTAATGCAAAATCACATAATAATAAAATATTTCGTAAAATCAAGCTTATCTTTTTTAATTGTAAAATTATTTGTTAATTAAATAAGAAACTTTATATATTTAAATTAATAAACAATAATAGAAAAATATATCAAAAAACAATTAAACAAAGCGCCCAATAATATTTTTGTATTCAAAATAAGTAATATTCAAATAGTAAGTAGTAACTAGAAGGTTCATTGCAAATAAGTAGAAATTAAACCCTTTATGTTATAAATTTAAAATTTAAATTTTCTACATTTCAAGTGTTTCTATAATCTATAATTATTTTTTTATTTCTATTATTGACAAACAAAACATGGTGGAGCAAACTGCTATTTCCCATATGAATCTCTTAATTCAATTAGGATTTAGTAACATAATACTACAGTATTATAATTATTATATTAGAACTGTACTTTTTTATTCCTTCTTCAACATAATATTTGAGACCCTTGAGTATTTAGTTGAGAGGTAAATGCCGTAACCTGTCAAAAAATATACCATACAACACAAACATTTCCACTAATTAATAATCAATACAATCCAAAAACTTGGAAAGCTCCGCTGGTTCTGATTATTATATTTCTAATCAAGGTCAAGTGATTATAGTTATGCTGATATTAGTATTACTATTCTTATTATTTAATTTGTTTAACTATTCACAATATGTTCATAAATGTGAACATTGAGTAAATTTAAGAACGCGGTTGACATTAAATGGATAATCGTTCACGGTGGACAGTTATCATTATGATGATTTGATTTTTTAATTTGTTGGTTGGCTGTCGTCTTGTAGGTTAACTTCAGTAGTATATTGATGCTCTGCGATTCCACTATTTCCTTTGACTGTGAATCTGCTGCTATCCTTAACACTGTCATTGTCCATCGACTTGGCTGAAGGTCCATATGCTGAACTTCATTCATTTGACTGCCCATCTGTGATGAACGATGGCCCTATTTCTGCAAGCACCGAGAGGACTGGGTAGGGCGACTTAACCATTCGGCTATTAGTCGCCACAACTAAACTAAATGAATATTTTCTTTCACACTATAAAAAATCGGAATTTATAGTTTATAAATATATAAATCAATTATGTTATGAATTGCACTTTAGTAATTAAAACCAATTTGAATAATACAAAATACATATATACATTTCCACTCAAATTTTCTTTTATTATTATTTACATAGTTATTTTTTCCATTTGTATTGATTCTTTACAGTAAATCAAATTTAAACAAGTAATTAATGTATAACTACATCATGTATGATTATCTTTCAATTATTGAAAATATGATTTAACATATTAAATTATTTAAGTTTTAAAAGCGACAAAAAAAAAGTATCGTTTGAACGACCGCACACACACACACACACACAAAATATTATTTTTAAATTCAAGTGGCTCTGTTTTACTTTCATTTGTTTATTTTCAATGCATTAAAGGTAAACTTTATTGCATTAGACTTTATTTATATAACAAAATTAACTTTATATTTAACAACAAGACAATTTTAAATAGTAATGATAATGCGTTTGTTGTTTCATAGTTTTTTTTTATTTTTATGTTTGCAATTATGTAGAAAAGTACATTGTTGCATAATTGTTGTTTTAATATAATTGGAAATATATTGTTTTAACTAAAGCTTCCTCTTGGTTATAAGAGAGTGACTTCAACATAAAATCTTAAGAAAAAAGTTATCAAGCAAGATTCATATTAAATCAGTAACATTTCGTCATATATTTGGAATACTAAGAAGGTTTTTTTAAAATTGTGATTAAAAATACTTACTTCAAGTATAAATGTAAAATATTCTTAGAAATGAAATGTTAGGAAAAATTTGTAAAATAATAATAATAGTAATAATAATAAACATTATTTTTTGCATTTATACATATATACTATTGATTGCAGTTATTATTATGATAATATTAGAAAATGTATCTTTGTTGAACTTAGTTTCAAATTTATGATCAGTACATTAATGATATTATGTCAATTCTTAAATATTCTTATAATTACAATTTCCTACTGTCTGACCTTTGGGATTTGTCATTGAACTTCAATAATTATAGTATAATGATTATAAATGCTAGAAACACAACTGACTTTTGACCTAAATACTATAACAATAAATAATGGAGCAAACATATTAACTTATGATTATAAATATTGCTGTAAAATACATTCGTTATCATTGCATTTTCATATTGGATACGATAACAAACTAATAATCTATATATGTTTACCTATTTCACCTATTGTAAATAAACATTGAACATACTCTGTTTGATACGGTGTAATATTTTGTAATACAATTTACATAATTTTTGAAAGAATTATTATAACATTTATTAATTAAAATATAAACTTATTGAAGATAAAAAATCATGTGTTTTTATTAATTACCTACAAAATAAATATAAAGAATTGAATAAATATTGGAAATTAATCAATATTATATTGTATCCTTTTTTGTTATGATGTTAAATCATTCATCTGTAATGTTGTTACTGTTCTTCTTTATTTCTATTTGGTAATTTTTCATGTAACAAATGTTTATATTGTATAGTTTATACTATAATCTTTATAATGTAAGTTTCAATGTTTTTATAATAGAAATATTAACAAAAGAAAAATTGAATTTTTAGATATTATAGTAATATTGTAGGTTATCATGTATATCTGAATGTATTGCTTTAATTCATTGATATATTATTATAAATGTAGCTTAAGTTTGTGATGGATTCACGTTAACTTTGCACTCTTTTATTAATTATTTCCAAAAATATCAACTAATTTTGAATAACATTCATATAATCATGACTGTTTGAGAGGAAATGCTTGGCAAGTCTACACTCTATAAAATGAACCCCGAATTTATGACACAAATTTTAGAAAAAATGGTACATTGGTTTACGAGCATTATTTATCCCCAAAACGTATATTAAAGCTAATTTATCGATGATCTTGAGACATATAATACTTTTATTATAAGACCTCTAAATAGAATTCTCTACATGAAAAAGTCCGATATACAGTATTTACAGCTTTTGTTTGCGAGTTCGAAGAATTAGTAAATGGAGGATGTTATTGTATACGTTTGCAAACTTGCGTAAGACGAGTAAATTATATTAATGGACTGAGGAGAAAAAGAAAAGTATAAATCTAATATAAAATTACTGAAAACTTCTTTTTTAATAGAATTGATATTATTTGATAACGTATGAAGATTTTACGACGGAGTGGAACCTAACTCAATTACTCCCTCTATAAATGGATTCGTTTTACACATCGTATATATCGGAACTGCGACGAGTGTTTTAAAATTATTTTTTTCACTAACCTCGAGCTTTCGGTTGATTTATAAACTGATATATAACTAATCTATGTACTTTTATTCTTGGAATTCATCATACAAACTAACCTATCTTGCATAGCATTCTCGAAATTACATTTATGATTAATTCATTGATTGTGTATTCTGATTTATAAATTAAGTTATGTGAAATAACCCACATATTAATTTTTATAATTTTGAGAATATTTTGGAAAATTGTTATTGTATTGCTTTTCAAGAAGTCAATCATTATGATTTAAAATACCCAAGATAATAACCTTCTGGTTTTGTATTATAACATGCTAAATTGTAAAACTACATGCATTTACAATATTTGTTGTGCGGTTTATGTTCGTTGATTTTTCCGGTCTCAAAAAGTATTACAAAATTACTTAAATTTAACTATAAATAAATATTAAAAATCATGTATATTTTCCATCTCATAATTATAATTGAAAATTAATAGCATTGCGTCACATTCTATGTTAATACCTTCGATATTATTTCCATTTTAATAATTAGTAATCTTATGTATCGTTTTCCAAATATTATTTGTATTTTTAATTAATATCAATAATACTTGTACCTTAAATGCGCAAACGACAAAGGTAAACCCATAGATCAAAAAATGCGTATTTAAAACTCGTTTTGTATTCAGACAAATTTAATTGAATAATTAACGGATGTAGCAAATATCAGCAGCAATTTATTACAGATTTTCTCGTTATTAAAACAAGTCTACTCTTCTTTTTTCTTGAAATTATTTTATTTTTTTTACTTTATTCCATTGACGAAACACGCAAAATCTATTTTTAATTTCATTATTACGTATTTTTTTTTTGCAGATTTGTATTTGTTTTTATGTGTTTTGCTATTATAAATACATAAAAAAATGATATAATTTTATATGGACATCTCCAAAATTATATAGAATATATAACTTACAGCATTTTTTTGTAGTTATAAAAAAATCTCCTATTTTATGTGTTCGATTTTATTCGTAAATGTTAAAAACGGTGGTAAAATGGCTATGAATAGCCGATTGTTTTTTTTTTTGATATGTAGTTAATATTTTATTAACTACATTTTTAGTACTTTGAGCGCAAAGCAATGAATGGAACAAGTTTATCTTTTTTTAGATGAATATTTTTTTAATAGTACTGCAAACAAAAGTAAGTATATTTGGGACTTGAACTAATTTAGCAGCTGTTTCAGCCTGATGTGGCCATATTTCAATTTATTATTGAGGTATATTCTGAGATACCTGTTTCGTAATCCGTAGATTCAGGTATAACATTTTTTGTTTTATTTCTTTAAAACTGGAATTTGTACCTAACATCAATTACGAAACATTGCATAGATAACTTATTGAATTGATATAAGAAACTAATTTAAAAAACGATGTAAGCAAATGTTTCTTTCTTTTTATAATTAAATAAAACAATAAGCGCATAAATAAAATTAAAACAATATTTTAGGTAACTGGCTTCATTTTTTTTATGTAAATGTCAAAGTCATTATTTTGATACATTTCAGTCAAAATACTGGACACGTCAATAAAAGAATGTATACATTCTAATCAAAACTACGATAAACTATACAGTGTGTTCATGACACTTCAAACCAAAACTGAGCATTACTTCACTTGCAAGATATTCCATATAGTCCACGAATGATTAAAAAGGGAACTAACCAAGGTAAGCATATGTTTGCTATAAATGAACTTGACAACGATTGAAACTTACATATAAAATTTCATTACGAACTACACTTTCCAAAATTTTTTGGTATAAAAATTTAGAATTGTTGATAGACTATTTTTTTCGAATTCATTTTTATTTCGCTCAATTAAAATACTACTATGTATAAATATTAAATGACAAAACTATAAACTATTTTGATACTCAACATATAACTAATATTTTATTCGTATGTCAGAAGGTTAATAAACAAAACAATAATTTCTAAATATGCAGGTTTGTAAACCAATAAATTTACCAACGCCATTAGGTAAATGTTTACATTTCCCGGAAATAATTACATTTACTTTTACCATAACAGATATAAACATATGACTGCACTTAAGATATTTTTTTTATAATATTACCCGATTTGATTAAATATTTATTAAGGAAAATGTTTACGTAAGCTGCATATAGTAAGTGTCATATATAATTGCTTAGATTTCAGTAATATCAAATGACTGAAACGATTAATTGTTTAAATACTTGAAATATGTCAGTAATTATTGAATTAATAGCAATCAATACTGCTTGTGTGGACTTGTTATCCACGTCTATTTCAATAAAATAACGTTTTATGCACTGAAATTAAAAAACGTGGGATGAAGAGTGTTATCGATTTTGAAGTATTCAAGTGAAGGTAGTATCAAATTACAGGGGAGGAATTTTTATTTATGCAAACACGCACAAGTAAAAATTTAATTCTACAAAGAACTAAAGAAATTATAATTAATGTTTATTGTATAAAAAATACATTTTACTTTTTATTATATGTTTTTAATAATATCTCGAATTACGCTATTTCAAATTAAATTATCCCTATTAACGGTGTTTGTATCAGTTAAATATTTATAACTGACGTTTCAACATCTGGATTTCTAATGGCACTCACTATGAACATAATCAATAAATAACTGAAATGAAGAAAAAAACTAAGCAGATCTTTCATGTATTTTTGCAGTAATAGATATATTTTGCTTATATTATAAAATAAATTCATTCATCATAAATATTTATTTTTTAGAATAAATTACTCTATAATTTATGTATAAATATGAATAATTATAGATTGTATTATAGGTACAGCAAGTTCTGACATAGTGCCGCTTGGAATAGTCCGGTCTCACACGTCAGATTTGAAAATTTTAAAATAACCAAATTCATTGAGCAAAATAAATTATACATCTATAATTGCTTTTTTTTTCCTCTATATTAATGATTCTCAAAATGTGGGCTGCGAAAAATATTTGGAGGTTTGCAGAAAAATTGATGAATTTTTTCACTTTATATATTTTATGTCTAGGATCACAAACCGGTTTTTTAGATGGAAAAACCAGGTTTTCAAATTACATAAATTTCCTCAAAAAAAAACTTGTTTTAAAAAACTTTAGCGCGTATGCCCAAGGAGTACGAGTATCACACTTTGATGTTTATTTTATGCGGTTTTATCTTCGATTAGTCCGGATTGGCGGAACCAATTTCCCGCACTTTGCTAACTATATTAAAGTTTTTAAACTTTTTAATTTCATTTTTTGTGATGCAATTCAGTTTGTTAAAACACTGATTAATGTAGTCTTTCGGAATATTACAAAAGTTTCATCATCTGTTTTACTTTCTTATTGCATATTAATTTACATCATTTATTCTGTATATGATAACATAAATGTTCTTTATTGCTGCAAAAGAATTTAATCAAATATAGATTGTTTTCTTGCAGACATCAGACATTTAAGCAATCAATGTATAAACAAAGTGGTCTGAGTCTCATAATCTTTATATCGCAATAATACCTACATATTTCTGCAATTCATACACATAAAAAAATATTAAATTGCGTGGACTTTGGCCCAAAGTGCTTCCAAAAAGAATTCCCGAGATAAAGCCCAATAATTACACACATATTTTTCTTCCTCCAATGAAAAACATTATTTTTTATTGCAAACAATCGTCGCAGACAAAATATTGATTTTGTCTAATTATATATTTTCCTCGCATCACTCTGCGAACGCGTTGTGCAATGCGCGCAAAGCAAAAAATAAAAAATTCAACTCAGTAATTTTTCAATTTATTAAATTGATAATTTCTTATTTTTATGGTGAAAACTAAGATTAACAAATCTCATAAATATATTTAAGATTTAACTCGGTGATTTTATTTTTAAATTAATACGATTACAAGTTCATCAAAACAATTTTACATAACTGCGTTTTTTTAGCAACCAATCCAGATATCGTTGCTTAGTATTTGGCTTACAGTAATTAGTTATCATAAATAGTTTTCATACTAATAATGAGTATTATTCACATTTTGTGAATATTTTGTGAATAAAATATCACCATTATTTCATATAAAAATTGAAACTTTTAAACGTAAAGGAGTGTATTTAAAAAAAAATGCTTATAGTATTATTATTTTTATTAAACTCGTTAAGCGAGGTTCCACTGTAATATGCTTATGTTTTAAACAAACTTTTTCCAATTTATTTAATAAATGATTTGATTTTGTGGATCAAATGAATTATAACAAGTGAAATCACAAGAAGAAGTAGCAATATTTTATTTCGCTAATAAAATTGAATTTTCTTTTCTTTCTTCGGAATAATTTAACTACATTCAGTTGATTGTTTTAATTATTTATTAATATAAGATGCTAAAATATACCTAAGTTCAATGTAAAATTTCTCGTAACTTATATCAGCGATGATTCATTATAATTTCAAGGACTTTTCTATGATTGATTCATAGGTAGCTGCATTTAGCTTACCCAAACGATGTAAATTCTAAATGCTTCTATAATTACGTTAAAATTCAGATACAATATTTGTATATTTTTCACATTAGATTCCACATGTAATTATTTAGGATTAGTTTAAAAAATAATATTATATTCTATTATATAGCAATACCTCGCATATTCTGGTTTCGATTAGTCCACATCCACTATAGACCCGTTAGGAACCTAAATTTTAATTGAATGTAATAGAACAATCCGAGATATTGGCAAAACTGATTGCCCAGACTATGCGAGTTATTGCCCTATATATCATTTGTATTCCACTTCCATTGGACGATGAATATATAAGCATCAACTTTTTGTATAAAAGGGGTACTGTTAGTGAGTACACTTGTGAAACCATTTGAAATAATATGTTAGGCGCAAAAAGTACGACACAAAAAACAGCAGTATATTATCATTAAATAAATTACATTAAGGTGTGAACAAAAAATGCTCTTCAAACAAGAATTAGTCACGATAATATTGTAGATAAAATCCATACTTTTTTTATTTACAATAACATCTGACTAATAATCAATTAAATAGAAAATACTAGATAAAAGATATTCGTTTCTTCCAATTTACTTGAGTATACTAGTTTTCTTGTAACAACAATTCTATAAAGTCGAACATTTGCTAACTGTAAAACTGAAACGAATGAATGAAATGAATAAAATAAAAATTCTATAAAAGGATTTTGTAATAGATGTATGTGGATTTGGTACTTTAACTGTTAATACAAATCCAAAATTTGATGAGCTCCCTGGTTATGAAATGAATTAGAAGAAATAAAAATAGATAAAATATTTATATTTATTTATTTAATTTTTTTATTGCATTGTACTTTGGCCAGATTTATTAAATATTTTATGTACTTCTAAATTGAGCATTGACAAAATAAATGCAAGAATATTAAATTAATTTTTATTAAACAATATTTTTATGTAAATCTATTCAAACATCCATTAAAATAATGACCAATAAAAATATTTACTGGTTGAATGAATTTAAAATAATAATAATTATTATAAAATCTATTATATATTGACTATTTCTAATACGCGTTTGAAATAATATGCACATATAGAAATATGCAAAAACAAATATGTAGAATTGTCTGATTAATATTTGACGTTAATGTAAATATTAAATAGATTCTGTAATTCATTCAGATTTGCAGCCACGTGTCAACCACAGAGACTACTTCATGTTTGAATGTTTTGGTTTTTACCAGACTAAACGAGGTATTAGGTCGGGTCATTGGTTCCGCAAATATCCTAGACTATTTGAAACCGCAAAAATCGAGGAACTATATACATACAAAAATAAAGCTCACAAAAAATGACTGTATAAAGGAAAAAAGGTTATTTATGTATAAAATTTATTTTTAATTCATTAAAATTTAGTTTCTTTTGAAATTTTCATACCGGTTTATAGTGAATCTAGACTGATCGAAGCCACACTATGCGAGTTATTGTTGTACTTATTTAATTATTGAATTATAAAAACACCTTTCGCAGAACACCAGTTGAAAAACACTGATCTAAACTATTCTAATTCACTTATTATCTAAACCAGTGATTTCCAAAGTGGTCTATATCGACCCTCAGGGGTCTATGACAAACGGCAAGGTGTCTACGTCAGCGAAAAAAAAAAATTGGGGGTCCATGAAATGAAAATCCACGATAGTGGATGTCAACATACACTGATAGTACCTATTTACTTATATTATACTATCTCATAATATATATATACATTATTTATAAAAGTACATATGAAGTAAAAAAAAATATATATGTTTATAAAATTGTGTAAGTTGTAGGATGTAGGCATTCGCTTTGTGGTCGCAATACATTTTGAACTTGAAAATCTGCACATAATGATATACCAGTGTCATCTTGTTACAAGCATACGTGCAGTCTCAGAGTAAAGATCTTAATAATTATAAAGACGTCCCACTATAAATAATAAATTTACAAAAATAATATCAGGTAAGTAGAGGGTCTACCCAAAACCGAAAACATGGCAAAGGGTCTACGACACAAAAAAGTTTGGGAACCTCTGATCTAAACCATCTGAGCTGGGATAGTCCTCCTTTTGGTTCTCTCTATTCTATTCGTCCTTCTTGAATATGCCTTATCATGGTCGAGTTTTTGGAAGCAATTGACTTAGAGTAATCTAGTTTTATGTTTTTTAAAAATTATAATGTTGAATTTTATAATAACGTTCAAGTTCGAGGGTACTCGAGCTAATCGGAGTCTACTTTTAATTGACATTTACATTTTTTATACTTCGTTCCAAACATTGATCTTTTGCGTGTTAATATACTCTAATATATTGCGGGACCTTTGATAATTAGTTTACAATTAATTAATCTTAAACGTTCACTTAATGAGGTTAATTTATTGATATAAAGTGCTTAAGATTATTTTTTTGTTCAATTTTCATAGGAATATCAATTGAATAAAAAATAGGCATTTCTTGTGTGAGTTCAGGAAAATAATACAAAAAAAAATGACACAAATACTATTGTGCCTCATAAAGCAAAAAAGGATGATTTTTTCAGTATTGCTTTCTTAACCCTAGAGTTCATAGTTTTAGTTTTGACAGACACGAAAAATAAATGGAAATTATATTTTTTAATTAGTGTACATAAAAAGTGTTTTGAATGAATTATATGTTTCTAATTAACAAATGTGTTATTGTTTTACGAATAACTTAAAACATATATTCATTTTAGTAACACGTATTAGAAGTGTGATTCCTTTCTATGGAGTATTCGTAAAAAAGTATCAGCTCATTGACGTCCACTCGTTACCGTGTTATTATTTGCTATCTTTATTCAGGAATTATAGCGGAAGTTTGTATTGTGTTTTAGAGACAAGGTCATTGTATTGAACTTAGATTATTGAATTTTATAAATTATATTATCTCATTGAATATGTAATGAAAAAAAATCAGCGATTCAATGGAAATTTGATTTTTGACACCGATTAACGTAAATTCCGTTAACTGCAATAAGTATATATTATTATATATTTATGTTTTAATTGTAAATATTTGATTATTGCATTTTTATTTTATTTTTATAGAAATTTAAATAACATTAAATGTATTATATTATTGAAGTGTGACTATACTTTTTTTGCATATTTGTAGCACATTGCATCTAAATGGTTATATCTATGAAAATCTTCAATTTAATCAAGGTATGTGAGTTTTTCCTAGTTATTACGACTAACTGGTGATCAAGATTACTATTGGACTACTATATGAAAAAAAAAGCCGATATTCTGGCGATCAGTGAACCAAATAAAAACATAACTAGGACAGGATGGTTCCTGGATATCGAAGGAGACGCCGCTATTAAAATAATAAATAACAAAATTGCTGTAGAAGAGTCAGGTAGAGGCCTTGGATACACCTGGATAAGGACCCCGATTTTTCGCTCTTCTCCTGCTATATATCCCCAAATACAGATATATCCCAGAATGGGGAGAGACGCGCACAGCCGCTAGAGGCACGATCCTGACGGAATGGGCGGCTAGCCTGGATCTGATGGTCCTGAACAGAGGCACAGATCCCACCTGTGAGAGAGGAGTAAGTGCATCAATAATTGACCTAACTCTCGTCACACCTAGAATGTCCAGGAAAATAATAGATTGGAGATTCGTCGACAAGTAATCAATGAGCGATCACCGTTATATCGCTTTCGAAATTGGCAACAACGTGATCAACTTAACACCAACAAGTATACAGGGATGGGCTCTATGAAAGCTCAACGGAGATATACTCCGGCTTCGGGAAAATTTGACAGACTCAGAAAATGTCGAGCACCTTATGGAAGCAGTAATAAAAGCATGCGATGCTGCTATGCCAAGAAGACCAAGTACCCACCACATGAAACATGCGTATTGGTGGACAGCAGAAATATCAGAGCTAAGACAAGCCTGCCAAACAGCTAGACGAAGAATCCAGAGGCAGAGGCGCAGAATACGCCTAATAAACGGAAAAGCACCTGGTCCGGACGGAATACCCGCGGAAGTGGCAAAGGTGGTGGCAAAACAACACCCTAAAGCGGTTCTGAGCGCGCTCAATACCACCGCAACAGAGGGAAAGTTTCCAGAGAGATGGAAAAGGGCGAATATATTACTGTTTAAAAAAACCGGCAAGGTTACAGAAAATGCATCGTCATACAGACCTATATGTCTCATCGAAACGGCTAAAGGAGGAAGTGGCAATATGCGGGGCCTGTCAGAAAGACAGTATGGCTTCCGAGAGGGTAGATCCACTATTGATGCCATCAAAGCGGTTGTTGACATAGCAAAGAAGGCAAAAGCCGAGTCCAGGAGCATCAGAAGGCTATGTGTCCTGTACAGTGGAAAACCATCATAGAAGCAACAACAAATATGGGAATTGCAAAATACATGTACAACATAATAAGAAGCTACCTCAGCAAACGCGCGATAAAGATTCTGAGCGCCCAGGGCGTAGCTGAAATGCGTATAAACAGCGGAATGTCGCAAGGCTCTTATGGAATCTAGCATACGACGGTGTCTTAAGGATAGAACAGCCGACAGGCGTAACAGTCATCGGATATGCAGATGATCTTGCAGTAGTCGCTGTGGCAAAAACAGAGGAGGAACTTATGGAAAAGGGAAATCTGGCCATTCATAACATCCAAGAGTGAATGGATGATAGAGGACTGGAACTAGCGCCGGAGAAAACAGAAGCGGTATTGCTGATCGGAAGAAGGAAAGTCAGCACAATAATGTTCACAATGTCAGGCATAAACATAACACCGAAGAAAACTATCAAATATCTAGGGGTCCATATCGATAGCAGCCTGATTTTTTTCCATCACATCAGAACAGTAGCTTTACGTGCCACGGAGACCACTACAGCCATATGTATGCTGATGCTAAACAATAGAGGACCGAAGTCGAGTAAGAAAAGAGTGCTGGGGGCAGTGGCGTAATCGGTAATGCTACACGCAGCTCCTGTATGGGAAGAAGCCATGACGGTGAAAAGCTATAGAAACTGTCCTGCGAAAGTGTGCAATCAGGATATGCAGTGTATACTGGACAATCTCAAGAGATGCTGTACAAGTAATAGCGGGAGTGCCACCTATAGAACTACTTGCCACAGAGAGAAAAGAGAGGTCAACGGGCGCTAACAAAACGGATGCGAGAGACAGGCTGTGGCAAAGATGGCAGGAAAAATGGCAAACTTCAGAGAAGGGAGCCTAGACTAGAAGGCTCATCCCAAAAATCAAACCCTGGATTAATAGAAACCACGGGGAAGTAACTTTCCATTTGATACAGGCGCTTTCTGGACACGGACGTTTCAGTAAATATCTCCACTTCATCGAGAAGAAGGAGGACGAGAATTGCTGGTATTGCGAGGATAATGACAGCCCGGAGCATACGTTATTCAGTTGCTGCAGGCTGCGAGGAAGCATGTAACTGAAGCTTACATAGGAGTTATCCTAACCCCGCAGAATTTTGTCAGTGAACTGCTGAAAAGCAGCGACAAATGGAACGTAATTGTAAGGTATGTATCAGATGTACTCTCTACTAAAGAAGAAGATCAGAGGAGAATGGAAAGAGAAAACGAAGAAAATGGCAGTGGAAGCCAACACTGATTCAGACTATCAAGTGAGACAATCAACATCTCAGCGCAGAATCAACAAACAGGACCTGAATGCTGACGAAGAAAAGGAGAGGTTTTTAGTGGGTAAGAATCCCATAGTACCACGAATCCACCGTGGTCCCTATGCAAGGTTTTCCTCTCCTCCCAAAAAAAAATACTATTTCCCTTGTAGATTTACTTCTACTTTACAAATCCCTGCTGAATTTCAAAATAGTTTGCTTAATCTGTTAAACTATTAGTTTTTTAATATAAATATTATATCAAAATTATACCCGATGCAACTACAAATTTGAATATGAATATTCTATAGCTGACTAAAATTCTTTTATAATGCAGTTTAACACATTTTATCAGAAGCTCTAGTCAAAATCCTAAAATACATATACTTTGATGTTAGAAAAACTTGAAACTTTCAAAATTTTAAAACTTGTTTTGAAAGTCGAAAAATTTTAAAGTCAAAAAATCTCTTGGAACAGATTGTATTCAAAGTTCGAGTTATCATTAGGTAAATTCATTTATTATATACTTATATTATATAAATATATATATATATATATATGTAAGCTATTTTTTATATATGTTGAAATGAAAAAAAACTTGTTCAATACATATAGTTTATTTGTCACTAAACATAATACATAAATAAGAAAAATATATAGTAAATAACATTTATCATTATTTTATTGTAAACTCAAAAACATAATCGTCTTACTTTTAAAAATGGTTCATTCCCAAAAAACGCCTAACTTTCTGTGTTTGTTCCTTTATTCTGTAAATTCATAGAAAATAGAGATACAAAATATTTATTTGTTTAAAGACTCACTGTCTGAGATAGTAATACCCTTTTTCTTCTTTTTGAATTACTTTCTAGATATTAATCGTTTTCAGCAAACAAATAAAATTTAGGTTGGAAAACGTAAATAAAATGATTATTTTACTCAATTCAACTCTTTCAAACAATCAATAAAAAAAACATTTATAACAGACTTCATTTACATGCACACATTGTTCTAACAGAATATAGAATTTAGTTTATGATTAACATAGTATTTTTAATTTCTTTATATTTTGTATATATTATAAACATATTATCATATAGAAAATACCAACGGACATTTTGTATTCATTTAAAGGAAATCCACTCAACTCCACTCAAATAAATTTATCGTTTTGCAGCATCTAAGAAATCACCTGATTAATATATTAGTACATAAGTATTTCAATCATCGTCCGTGTGAATGATCCATCAAAATAGTGTGACCGTATCACGAGCTCACTTACCAGTATGAATGTTGATATCACACCGATAATGCATGTAATATACGATAATTGCATAACGTGCTCGTAATCGGTGTTTCCTGACCTTTGCGTTTCTTTAATATTATTTAGCTAAAATTGATGATAAACTGTGTAGTCGCTAATATAAACAATAACATTTCTCTCCTCAAACTGGAAGAGCTTCGTATGAATGTCAAGGTGACTTATTTCCTCACATTACATTGATTACTTGCAGTATTTCTGACATATCCCCTACGAGACACAAAATATGATTATTTTTTTCTCCCTTTTTGCCGTAGTTACAGCATATCGAACTCTTTTAACATATGTTCTATTAGAATGATGTAAAATTAGTTGTTGGAATGACCTCAGTTTGATTGGTTACGGAAAGGATGGTCGACACAAATGGTAGGACGGTGGTCGGCTGAATTGTTATGAAACCGCAATGGTTGTCGTCCATCGTCGGAAGTAAGGACTGGATCAGGTAGCCCATCAAGGAACCAGATATCAATCCGAAGTTGTACATCAACGTCATCAAATTACCTGCAATAGAAATATAATAATGATATGTATCGTATCTTATTGCGCAGAACTATTACGCCGTCAATTGCACTTTCCTACGTACTTCTTGTTTACACGATAGACTTTAATTAAGCAGACGTAAGTAGATACTGATTAAAACTTAAATACGTAACATTTAACATCAAAATATTCTCGTGACGTAAATTTTTTTTTATATCAGAGAATCGTAAAATGAGAGTATAAATATTACGTCTTTATTTAGTATTTTTAAATCCATAATATGAAAATTAAACATAAACATTATTAAAATTTAATTTAATTACTAACACAAAAAAACAAACCGCAATTTTCATATTAAATTTATAATTCTTAATTAATCTTAATTGTAAACAATCTAATGTTCAGAGTCAGTTTTCTTTAATTTTGAAGGGTTTAAAAATGTTTATATTTTTTTACAAAGTATGAAAATACCAACATTCTGTATACATTTAAAGGAAATTCCCTTACTGGTCCTATCTATTTAAATGGACTTCTAGCATTTGAAATAATATTAAATAAATGAAATAGTTTTCTTTATAACCTTTATTTATTTTTGCAATCTGCCACATTCTGGCAATAATCAAATATTTTTTGGTCAAGAGAAAAAAGAAGAAAACAAAATAAAATAAACAGTGAGCGGAATGATTTCCAATCGGAAAACGTTCTAAATACAAATATAATCTTAGCTAAATAATAATTTTCCTACTGGAATATTTAATAGTTTTATTGAATTTTAAATGCAACCTCACTTAATGAGCACCTCGCATAACGTAATTCGCTTAAATGTAAACTAATGTTATATACGACAATGCGTTCCATTTTGGAGTCATTTTTCTTACAATTTATAGCGAGGTTCCACGATTTGTTTTGCCATCTTCATTTATAGAGAATTATACTTTGAAAATATAATTTCTGTTTGCAGTAAAAGCAAGACAAACATTTATTGTGTCCAACCATTATTATAATATATAAACAAATTATAAAAAGACCTCCTCTAAGATACCGGATCGATATAAGTAATAATAATATGGAATTTATATGGAATCAGATGTAAAATCACTTCAATGAATCGAAACAGTTCCTAGTGTTAGTACTCATTCTAGTTGCATCGTAGTGTTGTTTGTGATCACACATATTTCCAAACTTGTGTTCGGACAAGTTATTTTGTGCAAAATTTAATAACACTTGTATATCTACGAATAGATATCATAGGTATGAAAAGCAAAATCATTAAAAATCGAGACCAAGTTATACTTTTTTTCCGACATGAAACGCATTATCGTATTTTACATTAGTTTATAAGGGGAAAATTGTTTCACTATAGGATTAAAAATCCGAAAATTTTGGAACGAATGATGTTCGTTAAGCGAGAATCGACTGTATTCTAATTTTGTAATAATCGCATCCTCAATTTTACATTAAAAACTACTTGGTAATGTCAATTAAAACCCTGTTTCTTTTTTAATAAAAAATTATAACAATGTAATCATTTCGTGGAATATGTTTATTTTTCTTTAATTTACTTTAATTTACTGAATTCCATTAGTGTCTTTAATAACACTATTCAGTATTTTTTATCATCTTATAAAGTGGTTGCATTTCAAAATACATGATAAAAACTACTTTTCTTTTATATGTTTAATCAATTTCATTATGACCTTTCTTAATACTAACAAAGTATATATATATATTTCGTCTAATACAGCGGTCGCCAACCGATGGTCCGCTAGTTAATTTTGGTGGTCCGCAGAGTGATTTGAATATATTTACAATTTTTAATCTATATTTGTATTCTACTTTTATTGATATTTTCGCCTTGTATAACAAGCCTTTACAAGCATAAGTATAATTTCATATTTTTATGAAAAATAAAAACAAAATTTTTAATTTACTGGTCCGTGGGATACAATAATTTGAGTGGTCCATGAGGTCATATGAACCTATTCACACAAAAAAAATGAAGTTCATCTCATTATTATTAGTTTTTCATTCAGATTATAACTTCTTAAAACTTATTTTTTATATGTTTTACTAAAAAATCATGATATATTGTTTTTTTTTTTTCTAAATTTACTATAATAACATAACACTATTTTTGTGCAGTTATATAAAAATCCTTTATTCGGTTTTGTACTTTTTCTCTAATAAAGTGTAACATACATTGGAAGGATTATCTGAATAATATAAATATTGTGTATAGATGCAAAACTGAAAATAGGCAATAGGTAAAAACTCAAGGCTGTTGCAGTGCAGTCGTACTGCATAAAAATAAATTTAAATATTAAAATCAAACAAAATCTAAATAAATACTATTAATATTATACAATTCCCTTCCATTGCATTTGTACATATGAAATTGAAAAGCTTATGAATTATTAGTCACGCACAATTGTTTTTTTTGTGATAGGAAAAATAATATATTAAACTATTCTTCTTTTCAATTTAAATAATAATAATGTTTATTGCATCAGTCGTACAAAAAAACATATACAGAAATAAAAAGAACACAATAAATATATATATATTAAATAAAAAAAAGTATACTGATACAAAGGGCTATTGCTTTTCAATTTATTTTCTCTATAATCAATAATAATTGATATGGCCACTATGTGATAGCTATCGGTGGCAATCGAAAGCCCGACAACAGAAATCCCAACGTTCGAAATCCCGACTTTCGAAATCCTGACTATATCGAGCGTAGTCACTTTTAAATTGTTATTAATAATAAATAACAATTAATAACATAATTGTATTTCAGATTAATTCATATTGCTAAGGTATATTATGAATAATTCAACAAAATCAAATAAATTAATAATAATTTATTGTTATTAATAATTAAAATGTAGCACTTGGTGACTATGCTCCGAAATAATTTTAAAATGTTATTGTAGAAATTTTCGACTTTTATACTCTCTGACTAATAATATAAAATAACAGTTACATTTATACAAATAATTGTATAACCGAGACGAAATACATTTTTTCAATGTTACTAATAATAAATAAGTGAAGACCAGTTGTATAGTTTTCCTGTCTGTATTGAGAAGAATGTATAATTATATAAAATAGTTGTAGTTGAGTTGTATGGCTATCAACGAAACAATAATATCAACAATAATAATGAGATATAAGAATTGATAAAAGTTTGTTTTGTATTTTACAACAATGCTTCATAAAATATTTTTAATGTTTCTGCGGCAATAAGGTTTAAACCAAAAGTTTACCCATACATTTGTATTATATTTAAATTTGTTCGTAACTCTCAAAATTATCTCGAAAATCACTGTTGATATCAGTGGTGGTCCCCCTCAATCATAGGGAAACATGCATTTGCCATCACCTGATACAACAATGCTCCGATAATATTTATAAACAATAAAATCGTTACATTCTCTGTATAAAGTGTAACCATGGTAACACTTTTATTAACATTGACCTTCTCCGATAACGAAACATGAGTAGTCGCGATAAGTTTCGATGAAAGGATAAAAAATAAATAAATAAAGCCTACTCGTTTGTTATGATTACAACAATAATAAAAAAAATTATATAATAATCGCATGATTGTACCGGCCGGCGAAATTGTTGTTCTATCAAATCGGAAGAATCCCGGCTGATAATTTTCTCGTATTTTGATTTAAAATATTTATTATTATTTTTATTTTTACAAGATATCGGCTTCAGCAGAATTTTTTTGCAGTTTTTTATCTCTGGTCGAAACGAAAATAACATACACCACTTGTCGAATGATCTTATTGAAATGACTTAATAATTTTATCGCTTACAACACTGATCAAAATTGAAATTTTGCAATCATGACCCGACCAACCGAAAATATTTTCGGATTGATTGTATTAGATGTGCATGTATCGAAATCGTTTTCAGTCTATTTTTTTCGATTACAACCTTTCACCATAATGTTAATGTGATAATAACTTTATCTCTGCTCCTTTTCAATTATTTGTTAATAAATAGTCAGCATATTGATACACCAAAAGTAGTAAACAGATTATATTTTTACTAATTGCACTTTTTGGAAAACAATTCCTAGATAATCTACTTAATTTATAGTGACATTAGATCTAGTTTCAGTTTCTATTTACTTAACATCTTTTTCGTTTAAGAGATATTAATGAAAATTATTAAGCAGTCAATTAAGAAAGTTGAAACTAAGAGATTTCAATTTCCCAAACTATAAATGTCTTTATTTTAATATCGGCTTCTTAAGTAATTGTAGATAATAACTACAAATGTTGTATTAAATCCTACTTTATTTAATTTGCCGTCAATAAAAAAAGCACACTTTGTGGTAAAACAAATAACAGAAATTTGAATCAATTTGGGTTATTTTGGAAAGACGTAAACAGTGTTAGTGTAGGGCTTCCCATATATTGTTAACACAGGCCCTCCAAACAGTGTTATTCAAATTAGATACTCTTAAGTTAATGGTTCCCTTATCCACAGAACTTTTTTTTAAGGTTTTGAACAGAAGACTTTGGATATTTACTAAGTTTAATTTAACCCGCAAGTACATTAATTGAAATTGATGTATATATATATATTTAAATATTTAAATGACTAAGGAAATGTCAAGGAGTTCCTAAAATATACATTTCATTGGCTTACTCTAACAAAAATATATAGAAACATGAACCTGTACATTGATTGATACATTGAGAGAATCTGATGGGCATACAGCAACATCTATTAATAAAATAAACTAACTATATCTGAAAATCCAATATTTCAAGTTAATGTTATCAAGTAGTGTAAAATTTAATGCCACATTTTTATTTATCATTTTTAGAAGTTTCAGAAAGTTTCATCAAATGTTGACTTATAAAGATTGTATTCTCTTGTACACAAGATAGCTTAAGTATAGACAAATTTAAACTTAAAACATTAATTTAATTTTTTATCAATAATTTTTCAAGAATATTAAAGAATATGGGTCAATACTTAAGTTCACATTAAAATAAAAGAATTAGCCTTCAAATTAGATATTATATTTATGTAATAGATGTAGAAAAATATGTATAATTGATTTTTCGTTCAGTCAATCAATATATAAATTTAATTAGGATTGTAAATATTTAAAAAATTGGAGTTATAAACTGTTTCAAAATATATTAATTAAAAACAAATTGAATTATTATACATTAATAAAATATAGATATGTGAAATGCGACTCAAGTGTTCAAAATCAGAAAACTATTTTTTTAGATTATAGTAATTGACGTAGAATAAATTATGTATTTGTGTTTATTGGAACATAATATACGTGAGAAATAAACAAATTTAAGATATTATGGAAAGATTTTAGATAATAAATGCGAATCGCAAATTATAGCGAATCTCCGTCAAGTTGAACGTCAAAGCCAAAGTGCTGCACTAATTAATTATTAATTGAAAAAAATATCCAAGATCGATCATGTTTACAATCGTAGTATTTCGACATTCATTTCGCTTAATGCGTAATATTTAAAGCAAAATGAATTAAGTCAAGTCTCATGTTTTGTGCAGTTTATTTTTTGTATGTATATTGGCGAAAACAATTATAAGCACTAAGCGAGGTATTGCAGTATAAAACTTTTATTTTCTTGATACTATTAAAAGAAATAACAGAAGACGATGATTAAATTATAAGAAATATGAAATAAAAACAACAGTAAATTTAAATTTATAAAATTAACTCTTTGGCCAAATGTTATTACAAAATATTATTTAAGTCTCTATTGCTATATTAACACAAATACGAAGATTAATTAATGAAAAGAGTTTATATTGTTTTGCCTAAATAATTCAGAATAGACAATTACAATAGATATTTTGATCTAAGTCAATCTTAAAGATAAGTTTTTGCATAATTCAAGTAATTACAATTTCATTTTCATCTTTAGAATAGTTTATCAGAGAATATAATACAAAATACAATTTCAAATACCAAAGAATGTATGACCGTTTAAATTTATATATACATAATTTGCATTTATTAAGTATTTGTAGCAAGTAAACCTAGCAAGAGTGTTTGTAAAAAAAACACAAGATTAAAAATATTTAAACAAAGTATTATAGTAGTGTATGTAACCCAACATACACGATCACATGTTTGAATAATGGTGTAAATTATTATTAAATGAGTCATCTAATAGATACGGTCAACAACTTATTTACTGTTTCTCGATTTTTCTTGTGGTGACATATATACTTGTGAATCGTTAAATCAGTCGTGTTATATTTTAAATGATTTCATCCCTATTTCTAGTAACCTTTTAGTGCTTATTAGATTTTTTTTTATTTGGTATGAGTTTCAAACTAACCACATTCGTATTAGATTTTCTAATACAATCGACCATAGACAATGCGTGATGAGTTGTCCTCTTCAATTTTTAGTAAAAAGTAAACCTGTAAATTAATTAATTTTTGCTAATGTCAATCATTTTCTGTTTTAATTATAAATGTATTAAAGGTCACAAATTATTAACTTATAAAAGATTTTAACGATTTCTAACAGAAATTAATCATACTTAACATAATCCTTTTGAGCCATTATAATAATCCTATGATTTGAAAAAAAAAATTATTTATTAATTATATCATTGCACCATACGAAAACCATAAAAATATATTTGCAATTATTTAATAAATTATAATTATATCGGTTCTATCCCGGGAAATTTGACTAGAATTTATATGATAATAACTAATTTCAAAATAGGATTCCGTGTTCAAATATTTTTTAATTTACGACCGCAAAATCGGTCATAATAAGAGCCACATGTGGCTCCGGAGCCGCGGATTGCCAATACCTAGCTTAGGTCAATGCAACCTAACTTACTGCCCATTATAACCTAATCCAACTTTGGAGATTTGATACTTTAAATATTGAATATTCTATTTATTCATTCCAAATTCTGCGCATTTCGTATATTATCCGCTTGATCATTTTAAAATACAGCATAACGAGCATTTCGCTTGACGAGCAAAATGATTTGCAAGGAAAATGACTCGCTTAACAAGCGACATTTCGAATAACTACCTGCTACATAATTTTCAAAACTTGTGTACACATATTATGTGTATTTTTGAATATGTTAACCATCTTCGATTTTCTTTTGGAACTTAATCCGTTCCGCTCGTTATGCGAGTTTCCACTGTACATAATATATATGATAGAATGGTCAATAATCGAATGAAAAGAGAGAATAAAAGTTAACTCACCTGTTAACTCTTTGTTGTAATCGGCTACTTTGCTTGGTGCTTGGATCATCGGAATGCTACCCAAGATTCCGTTTGTGAGACCAATCAACAGAGACAGACTAAATGCGAATATCTCAGCAGTGAATATGGTGTCACGGAGGGGCACCGTGCACATCAACATCATGGGAATCAACAGAATCCTTAGCAAAGACCATCGGATTAATTTCCTCTCAGACCAAATCGAAGTCGACGAGAACATGAGCTTGCCCAGCAGATCGGCCCCATTAAATATAGCCATCATCAGGATTGGCATCCATGAACCTAATCTGCAGCTGACTATTTCCGACGCAAGACCCGGATATAGACAGAGCGTCACGAAGTAAACCAAACCAATAGATATCATGTAGGGATAAATTTGTTTGGTAATGACAATTCTCGCTTGAAAACCACCTGAAACAAATAGAAATTTGTAATATTTTTGTAATATTTTATTACGATTGTTTCTATACGTTTTATATCTGGCATTCCTCCAAGGCGTACACATCGTCCGCGAACTACGAAGTCTTCGACTTTGAAATGCAATGGTTTTGCTGCTGGCTCGTATAAAGGATTCGTAAAAGACAATGATGTGTTGGCTGGCGGACTATTCTGAATTCTCAACATTCCATATTGCAAATCTGCAGGATCTGACTAAAAAGATACAACAATATTCTTTTACTATGAAACAATTCATTATGTCGTAAAATATAATGATTATATACAATTGCAGATTTATAATTATTGATATAAACAAGGTAATTAATTGACAAATGTACATAATGCGAATATATTCTTGTTTATTTCAAAATATCAAAAATATAAATTACATAAACATTCGTTGCGCATATGAAGAATATCGCAACACTTCGCATTTACCCGCACAATCTGTTCCACAAATATAAATCCAAAAAAAGAGACTCAATTTGTTTTGAAATTTTCAACCGGATAGTTAATCCGGACTGATCGAAGCAGTACTATGAGAGGTATAGCTGTAAATTGGTATTATAACATTTTATGAACTATAGATATGTTATCTTATTTTTTTTTATAACACACATTTCAGTTCCCATTAATATTTTATTATTATATGTAAGAGCTGAGTCAATATGATCACTTTTTTTATATGAATCCAACTTCTAACAATAAAATACCAGACAAAAGAACACAACACTTTATTAAATATTATGATTAATTTAGATAAAGGCTAATTGGCTATATTAATAGCTGTTATGGAAATAGATAAAAACATAAAATATATTAAATGTGGGGCCGAATGTATAAAGTCATTAGCCCTTTGCCCAGCTGCATTTATTAATTTCTATAGAATTGTTAATTTTAAGGTTTAAATGTTTAATTATAATAGTATGCTATGTTTTTGGCAAATATTTGAGGTTTCTGAACTAATAGAATTAAATAGTAATACCTCGCATAGTGCGGTTTCGATTAATGCGGATTCACTACAGTACGAAAATTACGTGCTATAATTTTTTTTCTGAATACAATTGCAAACAACAATGAATAACTATAAATCAATAGAATTTGACGGTAATTGATAACCTGCTTGCATATGATTTTTTATATAATTTTTAATTATTTATATTTACTAAACCACTACACCTAGTGCATATAGTTGGTAAGCCTCGATAACGATTGGATATATAATTTATGATATGGAATTAAAATAAGATTAACAAAAATGTAAATCTGCTGTCTACTGATAAATATTCACTTTGTAATTATTAATTAACAGCGTTTTCGATGTCAACAAAATTCAACAACATATTGATTAATTGTATTGGCAACAATACAACATACAGATTAATTACTTATATTTATAAAACCAATTGGATTAAGTTTATTTTAAAAAATTGTCTTGGAATTTTTTTGTTCATAAATAGTGGATTATTTACGTTTCAAAATATTAATTATGTTTTGTTTATGTAAAATATTATATATATATATATTTATTTTATAAATGAAACTAAGAGTGAAATACTTACTCCATCTTCCGTAGGTTCCAAAACAATTTTGGTTTTAGCTCGATCGAAAAGTGCTATGTAGAATTGTATAAAGTCGCTCTTCCGTATAGCATGGTAACCTATGAAACAGCATGCCACCGATATGATGGAAATGAGGAAGAAGTAGACTGTGCTTCCCACTATTTCCGTGATCAACAGTTTTGTCACCACCCTAACAATCGACGTAAACACACCGGAAACACCTGAAAAATTATATCTCATTAATATTGCACATTTGCATCATATTATTATCATGAATTCATTCAAAATATATGCATTACAATTATAACATGATTTTAGAATAATTACTTTCTCCGACCATCAGGGCCTGCGTGTACTTGGCTGGTAACATACTGGTGTAACCATAGAAACTGGACTGTTGAACTGCAAAGATGTATTCAATAAATAAAATTATTATTATGATGTAATAGGTACTACTATTATTTCTATTTCTTATAATATTATCAACACTGTTAAACATGTTCAGTATTAGATCTACAAATGGTGCAGATCATCCATCTAAGTTTCCGCTCTTCTGATACTTGTTAATGCTCATAAAAATTAAGAAAATATTTTTTAAGAAAAAAAAAATCCATAGAACTGTTAGAATGTTGACAAGGGGGCAGGAATGATGGACTTTAGGTATCCAGAAAGTACAGCGATTTTTTCACCTGTGCTGAGGTGCTTTCTAGACATGGATGAAGATTAAATTGAAAGAACTGCAAAGAAGATGGAAGACCGGAGCATACTTTATTTAGGTACAGAAGATGAAGCAAAACGCGGATCTTGGGATATTGCTTAAACCAGACACTTTCGTTGGGACAATGTTGTATCGTATCAAGTGTGCGTCCTTGAAGAAGGCCAATGGAGAGTTGTAGTAGACACTAACATAGAGTACTTTGCGAGTGCACAAATACAATCAACAATGATTAAATAAAAGTACTGCATGATTTATGAAGAATTTGAGAGGTTTTAGTGGGTAAGAATCTATAAAACAAACAAACACTATTTTGGGGAACACTGTTTGGAAGCCTTTTGCTAACTCTTTTTGGTGTCCATAACTGAAGAAAGCAGCAGCGTGGTTAGAAATCATGTCTGAATCCACCAATGTGTAGCACAAATCGCACTTCCATGATTTTATAGTTTTAATAGTTTAAATTTCCTTAAAGTGCTTTTTAATAATAGCAACATTTGAACATTGTTTCAACTAACAAAACAATAAAAAAATACGTATTTTTACAATAGAATTGAATAATTGACCTTTTATCGTATATAATTTACAATCTATATCCGTCCTAAATCCCTCTTCAATAAACATAATTCGATACAATAAAACATGTACCTCACGCAAAATGTGGCCAATTTCTAATTGCTCAAATTGAAACATATATAAATCAATTATAATCTAATGAATTTTTTCTATTGTTTCTTATTTAGTATTCAATCTTTTCAATATAAGTTTTTTTTTCAACATATTTTTGTGCGTATTTCTATTCAAGAAAATTTTTCAAAAAATCATATTAATACTATAATATAGATTCCAAGAATGTTTAGTAACTATTTACTAAACTAACACTCAATATTTTTAATGATTAATAACAAAGATTCACAAACCAGTGAAGACATATTAGTAGTTGAGGCCAAACCTCATCATCTTAATCTTGTTATCGGTAGTATTCTTATCTTGTCTGTATTGTTTCATGTAAATTACATCATATTTTGAAACCTTTCATTCACATGTGACTTTTTTTTTAAATCGTTCATTATTGGGCGCAGCAAATTTATCTCATTTCTCGTCTACCAAGCCAATAAATTACAACGCATCAAACTATCGTAATTCCATGTGTCGGTGAGATTTTCAAATACACAGAAGTGAAACACGATCTTATATCGTGATTTAATATTAATTCATTGACTAATTCAACGACATTCCAGCAAACAATAACGTATTTACTCAACTTGTAGCGCGTATAATCAAATGTTTTTTTATTTACATTCAAAGCAATTAAAACATGACACATTATTTCTATATTTTTTTAGCTTCATATTTGAATTAACATTTTCTCACGATGAAGCAAATAATAATAATAAACAAGATTTATTGTATAACTAAATACAAAGGGCTATATAGGTCTTAGTCAAATATTAAAGGTAAGAGATAATGTTTTAAGTTCAGAATTTGATACCGAAAATATTTATAGTTAATTATTAGTAGCAAATTTTAAACATTAAGCTTTTCGCCTCCTTCAATTTACAAAAAATATCATTACTAAGAAATTCTATTTATGTTATTATACATCATAATTAAAAAGGAATAGAAAACACAATTACTTCTGTAAATAGTTTGAAATCGGACTGATCCAGGACTTTAAAACTGCATTCAAATAAGTAATAAAGAGAAAAACGATCATTTGTGTATAAAAAATAATTTCGTATATTTATTTTTCAATCAATTAAAATTTAGTTTTGAAATTTTCAAACCGTACTATAGTGCAGTGTATGTATGAAATATATACACTTCTTTTTACATTAGATCTTTTATAAACATGCTACTTAATAAGGCAAAAATTGCAAAAAAGTAGAATCGTAGAATCAGAATATAATAAAAACTAAAATTGCAAATACAGTGGAACCTCGCTTAACGAACAAAATTAATTGTATCAAAAATGACTCGCTTAACGAACGACGGGGAGAAGAGAAGTCCCGTATTGTGTGCCTGCTACATCATTTTCTACAATTGTTTCACTATACGAGTATTTCACTATTAGAGTAAAAATACGGAATTTTTGGAACGGATTATACTCGTTAAGCGAGGTTCCACTGTATATTCAAATTACTCTGCGGTCCATGCAATGCAAAATATAAAAGTGGTATCTGGAGTGTACATTATAATGATTTGTGATAGTTAAAATTGGTATTAGAATAATCTGATTAGAAATATAATCTCAAGTATTAATCAAATAGATTTTTTGTTAAAATTTTGCACTCAAAAGATTCAAACAATAAAATATTGTCGTTTATAGTAAATACATTAAATTTTCGATTGTGAAATACTGATTCAAAAAATATGTTTTGAATCGGTCGGAAAAACCTACAGTCTGTTAAATGTTATTATTTAAATATCTTAAAAAAAGAATAACTTTATTTTTTTTTAAATACAAAATTGTTTTAATCATCTATTCCTTAGGAAATACAAACAAATTATTTAACACTAAACAATTTCAAAAATTGTTACTTATATTTATTAAAAGATATGTGCAAGGGATTTTAAATACTTTGTTTATATTAAAAATGTATTTTTTATAATTGTAACTATGTACAAATAATTGTATAAAATTTTAAATTTATACTTTGCAGCTAATATATAAATGTCATTAAGATGATGGAGTTAAAATATATGTGTTTGTTCAGAAAATTAATGTATAACTTTTATCCCCCACCAAATTATGAACTTATATACAAAATAATTGATAATTTTATATGGTCTGTCACACGTATATTTGTTCATTTTTTCTAAAATTGTATACTATCTCCATTCGAATTGAGTATGTTTTAAATCCATTTATTACAACTAATATGATTGTGCAAAATTATAAAAAGACGTAAACGTACTTAAAAATTTAATGATTACGTTGTAATCCATAGATGATTATAACAAATTGTTGTAGCTTAACATATTTAATAAACAAAATATAATCAATTAGAATAAGCTGTTTCGTTTTCAAAGAATAAATTATATTATCTCTTAACTCGTGATAACTGCTTTTGATGTATATATTTAATAATGTATTTTTTAGAATATTTCTCGTTACCTATTGATTCCCCAAATTGTGCGTCAGATCACGAAAAAAATACTAAAATTAATTGTTCACTTATCGCTGATATGTTAATCCCTTATAACTCTTTATTATATATGTATTTAATTTTCTATATTAGGTCATGCTGATAATTCATAAATGAAAAACAAAAATGTATTCAAAAGCTTAAGAGTAAAAGTGCATACTAAGTTTGTCAACAACTTGTTGTTTTTATATATAAATTTTAGAGCGTTGTATTATAATAAATTAAAAAAAATGTTAAAATACCTGTACATCCAACAGCTACTGTAGCAACAGCAACCAAGTTGATCATGTAGGATACACCAGCCCCGAAAACTTCCCAATAAACTTCGCAAGTGACGACGAATATGAGAGTGAAGAATGAAATAATGTACCCTGAAATTAATAATAACATGATACAAACACCAATAACTGCAAGTCTTCAAATCGAATTTACCAAAATTAATTCTTGCAGTTAAACTGTAGGATTCCACAAGAAAATTATTAGTTAGAACTGTAGCGAAAGCTGTTGAGATGTAGATCAAAGACATGTCAAAGACAACCGGTGCTCCGGAGTATCGGTTCTTAAAGAAGTCCATAGCCATTATGAAACTAAAAAAAATAAGTATTTATACAAAAATAATATCTAGCATCTAGATTTTTTTTTCTTGTTTTTTTATTTGGTACTTGTAAATAGATTCTCTTATCGTGGTATCAATAAAGTAATTGTAATGTACCTGTTATATGGAAACAGAAATCCAGCTCCTCCTAATACGAATGATAAGTATATAATATTGTAATTGTCCTTTGGTGGTGATATGTTGGACATGTGAAAATTGGAGATGTTGTTCATTTGGCTAGACGAGTTCTCCGGACTATGTTCGGTCCTCTTCTTTTTCTTCAGTCTGTAGTAGCCCGCTTCTTCCATTTTGCAGATTTTGTGTACTTGCACTTTATAATACGGAAACTTGTGCAAGATTTATCTATGCCATTCTGTGGTGTGTGTTTTCTTGTACTCTTCAAATTAGAACACTATTGATTTTCCAGCGCGCAGTGACGTAAAACTAGCTGCGTTCAAGGGGTTGACGGGATTTTCGCCGGGAAACTCAATCTCTTCCTTTTCTTCCATTATATTGGGTTTCTCTTTATTAAATACTATTTTTTTAAATCTATTAACTACTTAATCCCAAATCCGTTAGATGTAGAATTAAGATAAGATAATAACTTTTCATATATAAACAATGTAATTTAGAACTTTCACTTCATAATTATTTACGACTTGAACAACAATGAAGTCTCTATTTTGGTTCTGTAAGTTTAATTTTCAAGAAAATTTGTGATAAATACATTTATTTTTTTTGCTTGTTTCCAGCTATACTTTGCGCATTTTCTCTATCCGTATACGCGGAGAAATGCATCAACAACCAATTGTATGCTAACAAAGAAAATTGCCACACTTTCTTAATTTGTGACAATGGAAAATTGGTTCAAATGGACTGTCCTGCAAATTTGCAGTGGAATAATGTTGACAAACGTTGCGATTGGCCAAATGATCCAGTTTGCCCGGAACAAACTACCCAAGGTTCAACGGTAACCGAAGATAGCAGCAGCGAAGAATCTTCGGAAATTGTCACAGAAGGATCTACAACAGAAGGTACTGTAACTACAACCGAAGGAAACAGCAGCGAGGAATCTTCCGAAACTGTTACCGAAGAAACTACAACGAAAGGTGACGTAACTGAAGAAAGCAGCAGCGGGGAATCTACCGAAACTGTTACCGGAGAAACTACAACGGAAGGTGCCGTAACTGAAGAAAGTAGCAGCGAGGAAGGTTCAGTCACTGAAGAAACTAGCAATGAAGAATCTTCTGAAACTACAACTGAAGTAACTGAAGAAGCTAGCAGCGAGGAATCTGGAATAGTTACTGAGGAACCTACTATTGATTCTAACAAAACTACTACTGAACCATGGACAATGCCCCCTTGGTTGGGTTTCTTTTAAACAAATGTATATAAAATAAATTATGCATTATGTATATAAATCATAAATTATTTACATTTGAACAAATAGGATACTATTATAATAATTAAAATAAAATAATTTACATTTATGTTGCATTTACATAATTCCTTTAATTTAAACCTGCGGGTTCCCACCTTTATGCTACTACGCCTAGATTAAATAATATAGACACGTTTTATTTATTTCAAGATATTATGGTATAAAAATTAATTTCTTAAAAAAATTTGGCGCCTCTCCTGGAAATAGTTTGCGCCTACACAGAGAGGCGCGCCTCCCATGTTGGAAACCGCTGATTTAAACTACAGCATCGCTGGGTCTATATCGCAAGCCCGACAACCGAAAGACCGTCTATTGAAAGCCCGACGTTCGAAATCCCGATTGTATCGAAATCCCGAGTACCTTTTATTATTATAATTTCTACAATGACATTTTTAAATTATTCTACTATATTTTAATAGGTACGACGGATACTGAAAAAAATATTTTTAAGACCTAGGTCGATTGTTCTTTTGCCCGATTATTAATTGTTGTTATTTATTCTTAATAACAATAAATAATATTAATTATTATTGTAATTTTTTTTTACGTTGACTTATTCATTATAAAACTTAAGAATAAGAAATATTCTATAATAAAATTAGTGTATGTTATTAACAATAAATAACAACAATTAATAATCTTATTAAGTTTTAAATTGTTGGGATTTCTATATAGTAGGGATTTTGATTGCCGGGATTTCGGTTGTCAGGATTTCGGTTGTCGGGCTTGCGATTGCCACCGGTTTGAAATAATCGCAAAACAATTAACTGCCTGCTATTGGTTAAAGTTTTTTATTTCCTATGTTGGCTATTATTGATTGCTATAGGCAGTGAAGTACAGTGAAGTAAAGTTGGTTGAATTGTCAAAATTTGTCTGCTAAGCAACTTACAGTTTGTTCCGTCAAATTTTTAAGTATTTTTAGGTTATTCGAGTGTTTATACCGCTAATTGCACGTGTTGTATTTGTGTATTATAAGTGTGTACAATGTCTGAAGTCGAAGATTGCCTGAATCTGTTGTGCATTGCCAATTTAAATGATGTATCATATGCAGAATCATTGATGCTAACTATAAAGGAACAGTTGTATGATGAGAAATCTGCAAAACCAGTTATTATATACTTAAATAAGTATATTTCAAATGCTTTAACTCGTGATAAAGGTTTCCATATATTATCACAAATTATAACAGACATATCTGATAAAATTTTACGAGAAAATTGTGTTACTTGGACCAGCTATGCAGTATCTCATCATCAGCATGATCCATTACATGGAAAGAAACTACAGTTTTTAAGTAAGTTTGATGAGAAACTCTTATTTAATATATACTACAATGTGCTTTATATTTCAGCTCAACTTATTGGCTATTGTTATAAAAATGAAGATTATCGTAAAATAATGGTTTCCAACTTGCTACCAAAAATTGTTGAAGCTTGTGTATCAGTGAATATAAAAACGCATGATGCTTTACATGCTATAGGGTGTTTAAAATCATGTTTAATACACTTTCAAAGTGCTTGTATTGCATACAAGAAGAAAATTGAACAATACCTACTGGAATTTCTTGATGCTTCTGTGTCTGTCTCCATTGTGGAAGAAGCAGCTAAGTGTTTTCACTACTTGGATCAGGTAAAATCTAAATAATTTATTATATTTATAAATATATTTATTATCATCATAGGTGGGTGGCGCTGGTCCATCTGGGAGTGTTCACATAAAAAATTTTAGTGACAATGTGGAGAAACTGTACAACACATTAAATTCTGTCTATGATGTTATTTTTGAAGACATTGTTGAGTTCCAAGATTATCATACAACTGATAACTCCAATATATTTGAGTTCAGACAACCAGCAAGCAATTTGGATTACCTAAACTTATATAGAATTTATTCTAGAAGATTGAGAAATGTAATACAATATTTAACAGCAAAATTTGAGTAAGTTTCTATAACTCATTTAATGTAATAATTATATTAATTATATTTTTTCAGATGTAATTTTACTGAAAGAAAAACTTTCAATCCTCAAATTTTATTAAGTATAATTGAAAGAGGTTTAGCAGTCCACATTCACTATAACAAGACTGAAGTTGAGAGCAATTTATTCAGTACTATAATAATACAACATCAAGTTGATTTGTTACATTTGCTAAACACTATGATCAATTGGTAAATATTATAAGTGTATTAAGTATACAGTTATTTCATTTATATATTTTTAGTTTGAAATACAATTTCATACGTTTCTCAACAATTAAAATGTTACAAGAATGTTTGTTAAAAACCAAATCATGCAATTGCTTCAAACGTAACTCGTAAGTTTATCTTTATATATTTTATTATATGATTTTATTATATACTGATTATTTTTAGTGAATACAAGCTATCTATATATGAAGTATTAAAATTCTGGATCAGAAACTCAGGGGAGCAAATTGATTTGCAATCTTATGAAAAAATACTTAAAAGTATTATTGCTGACATTACACCAAATAAATCAGTTTTAGTACTGAGCGTGAGTTTATAAATATTCGTTGTCGATATAACTCAATTAATATTTTGTTTTCTAGTTTTCTAATATGGATAGTAAATCTAAAAAAGCAAAATCCAAAGCTATACAGGACAAAATAATCAATTCCACAGAGATTGGCAAGAAATCATCAACAGTTTCAGAGCAAAAATATTTAGAGTCTGTGTGTTTTCAAGCTCTAAATACTTTAGAATTATTATTAAAGAAAGTCACATTGAATGTGAATGCTTCTACATGTTCTGTAAGTATTTATTTATTAATTAATGGAATTATTTAAAATCATAAATACTTTCAGCTACTCTTTGAAACAATAGTCAAAAGCTTATTAGATATAAGTGTACAAATTTATGATCCTCCATATAACGATATAAGGTGCAGACTTCAGTTATATAAAGTACTTATTGCAATTTTTGATCAAACTAAATTTAGTTTTGACATTGGCTTTGCAATAAATCTATTATATTTGGGTGAAAGAAGTGAAGATACTGACATTTCTGATGTTTGTTCAGAAGGTTTAGCTGCACTGGAAAAGATTTGCCAGCCCGTAAATGGTTCTTTATATATGACTTCACTGAGCGAAAGCAAAGAATCCGCAAAGCCAAATACTATTCAAGTTGATGATGACAAGGAAATGGATGTAGAGGAAACGATAATTATAAAAGATATTATTAATCCCGATGAACAAATAGAAATCATCGAAGATAATAACGAAGATGAAACTATAGAGGAAGGCAGTAACTATTGCAAAATAGATACCAAGCAGATCTTCGATGTCACAAATAGTTTTATGCAGAACGACACGGAAGCAGAATTTAGGGTTGAAGTTGCTTCCAGTCCATCGGCATCTGAAAAAAGTTCAGATGTGACTATTCTGGTTGATGAAATTAACACTGATGAGCAAATGTCCAAAAAGTGTGAAAAGGTAAAAATACTAAGCGATATAATTATCTGCGATGACGATACTCATGTGCCAGCTAAAAAGATAAAGTTAGTAGAGGAAGAAACCAAACCCACTAAAAATGGACACGAAGATAATACTTCTGAATGCAAGAAGGAAGATGAGACTTCCTCAGAAGTTTTGAATGATGACATTAAAAATATGTTGTCAACCTTTGTAGATGAAGTAAACTAAACCATTGATATACATTGAATCTACAATATATTTATTAATATAAGATTTAAAATGTTTTATATACAAACATTTATTTTGTTTTATCTATTTACTACGTAAGTGTTATATTAGTTGAAGCTAATGTTCATTTTTTTTTTTAAATATTCTGTATTCCATTTTACATAGACTTCCTTTTTATAAGAATATTGTTGAATT
Source organism: Nicrophorus vespilloides (assembly GCF_001412225.1). NCBI lineage: Eukaryota > Metazoa > Arthropoda > Insecta > Coleoptera > Silphidae > Nicrophorus > Nicrophorus vespilloides. Next base: position 94,584 of record NW_017095703.1, read on the forward strand.
AAACATATATTCATAGATCCCATTGTTTGATACAATGCTTATGTAACATGTAAAACAAAATTCAATAAAGTCATATATGTTAGTGGAATGTATTACTAAGTTTTATTAAACTGGTCTTTATCGCAAGCCCGGCAACCGAGACCGTCTATTGAAATCCCGACTACCATAAAAATGTTATTGTAGAAATTTATAATAATAAAAAACATTGTCGGGATTTCGATATAGTGGAGATTTTGACTGTCGGGATTTCGAACAACGAGGTTTTGAGTCAGCCGGGATTTCGGGCTTGCGATTGCCACCGTTATTAAACACATATTTTACAATAGTTTTTCTTAGTTCATGTTCAAACAAGATATAGACAGAGCTAAGTTCTGAAATAGCAGTTACAGTGGAACCTCGCTTAACGAGTTTAATCCGCTCCAAAATTTCTGGATTTTTATTCGTATAGTGAAACATATTAAAAAATACACAATATGTGTACACAAGTTTTAAAAATGATGTAGCAGGTGCGCAATCCGTGTCTTCTATTCTCATCGTTAAGTGATTTTTCTTACTATTCATTTTGCTCATTAAGCAAAATGCTCGTTATGTGAGGAGCTCGTTAAGCGAGGTTCCACTGTATATAAATATACATGTATATTTGTTTCAAGTGTTAGATCCAACATTGGGAAGTTAAACATAAATAAGATTAATAATTTTGAACATTTTTATGCAATAAATAAAACTTCCAAATATTTTTCTTTTTCCCTGCCGTTTTAATTAGTTTGCGCATCTTGCACAATTTCGCTTTTGTTAAGCGATGATTTACCTAATCTAGCCTGGGTCAGGAGAAAACCATGTGGAATGACTACACTAAATAACTGTTTGCAAATCGGAAAAATATATTAATTATTTGAATCACGATTTAATCTAGTCTCATTGCCGTAACGATATGTATGACGTGTGGTCTATAATAGCATGATTGTTGCTAACCTAAAATGACTCAGGTTAATGTTAATTGCTAATATTAAGTGTCAATCCCAGTTAGTCGCTTTTAGTTTGTGTGAATCGTTTTGTAAATTTATAACTCAGAATGGATACTAGTAGACCATGTGGTTGTAAAGGCTGTAGGACTTGTTTGTTGTGCGAGAGCACCTATGGAATACAGAAATCTATAGACCTGAATAAAGATTTTGGCACATATGTATATTGTCCTTTCTGTAACAAAGCATGGCCAGGTTGGAACATGGATGATTACAAAAGTCATCCAGAACATAAAGGTGAACCAATAGAATTTCCTGGAGTCTACATAAATTGTGAGTTTCTATCAAATGATGAAGAAAAAGTATTGTTAGATTGTGTAGATAGTATACCTTGGGATCTTTCTCAAAGTGGTAGAAGGAAACAAAACTTTGGTCCCAAATGTAATTTTAAGAAGAAAAAACTTCAGTTGGGCCAATTTAGAGGGTTCCCATCAGGTACAAAATTTGTACAAGATAAATTCAAACATGAAGAAATTATCGCTGATTTTCATACAATAGAACAATGCTCACTAGAATATGACCCAGCCAGAGGTGCTTCTATTGATCCACATGTAGATGACTGCTGGATTTGGGGTGAAAGGATTGTAACTGTTAATTTATTGTCAGATTCTGTATTAACTATGACTAATAATTCCAAACCTAATTCATACAACTTGACTGATGTTAATACTTATCCAAGTATTACATTGAAAGATGGAAAACCATTTGAGTTTAAAGACACAAATAACAAACCAGTTGTTAGAATACCAATGCCACAACGATCTTTATTAGTCTTGTATGGTTCAGCAAGGTATGAATGGGAACATTTAGTATTAAGGGAAGATATTTTGTCTAGAAGAATCTGCTTGGCTTATAGAGAATTTACACCACCCTACTTGAAGGAAGGATCCAACTATTTAAAAAGTGAAAGTATTTTCAAACAGGCTTTGAATTTCTTTTAATGTGTATAAATTTTATGACAATGCTTATAGAAATAAACTAAAATTAAGCTTGTAATGCAGGTCTTTCATGTTTTCCTTCCAACTTCTCATTTGTCTGTGAATATCCAGTTCCTCCCTAAATGATAAAAATATGTTAAGAAATATATGTAAAAAAACATAATTGTTAATTACCCTTTGCATTATAATAATATCTTTCTCTCTAAGTTTTGCATTTGTTAAGGGATGAATCCAGTCTTTCTTGATGATTTTTTCTACACATTCCAATGTCACAACATCCCCACTGAAAAAAAAATAGTTTAGTAATTTGAAATTAATATCAGCAACGAAATATTTACGTAGTCCTAATAACAGCACAGGGAACAGAATTACTTAATATGTCATGTGTTACAGCACACATATAACGATTTTCCTTTGTAATCAATGATTTTTTATCGGCAGGATCCTTCACTAATGTAAACTTCACATCTATAAGGTCTTTAGCCTTCATTGGTTTGCCAGACACTGGACAAGGAATAATATTTTCCTAAAAATAAATAGAATATTTAAATATGTCTTATTTTCCAGATATTTACAATAACATACTGGTTTTTGCAGTTTTGATTTTTCTGCTATTTTTATTTGACCAGGTACCCAAAAACTGGGCAAATGTTTGTCTTTGCCATGAGCCATGTTTGAGATTGAGGAGGGACCAGCAACATCTAAAATTAATGTATTATTGATAAAATTGAAATTATTATTAAGAAAAACTTACCATTCTTAAAGCCATCAATTGGTTTACTGACAATGTTATTTTCAGAATTTACAAAATTGTTTATCTTCTTGTTGGTTTCATTTGTAACAGTTTGTTGCAGCTCTTCCTCCTCTCTTTTCTTCAGCTTTTCATATTCCTTGAGTTTACGGCTGTGTTCATTCTTTTTAGTGATAATGTATTGCAATATAACTTCTTTATCAAATAAATAACCATCTTTACTGAAATGCTGACTTGTGAAAAATGTATATATATGTTATTCTTTTTACTTACGTTATGACAGGATTTCGACAAGGCTGCAAAGACAGGGAACAAGAATCAAAATCCTTCACAGAGTCTTTGCCCAATCTTTTGGAATTGGTACCATAACCGGAAGCCGCTGCATCTTTCTTTTTCTCGTGATATGTATATACAGCACCAGCTGTACAATTTCTTGCGTGCCTAGTCATAATTTATTTAAAATATATATATATACTTTGTCAATGTTCACTTTGTTTGTCAATTCACTAAACTAACCTAAATTATTAAATACAGCTGTTACAAAATATTACAATGATGCCAACTATCCAGGTCTGCCATCCGAAAGGGGGTGAGAAAAATTTATATTGATATAAATCTCTTTAATATAAAAAAAAGTATAAACAGGACGCAGCTAAATGGCAAAGGCTCTTCTAAGCAGGGGCAGGGATACTGCAAAATAGTAATCATTTTTTTTACGATAAATCAGTTGGTATGTTGTATGTTGTATGGATGTTAGCAGAGTCTGACAGATAAGAAGATTTTTTGTGCGAAATCGGTTGAATTCGGAACCAAACGGAACTTTTCGGTAATAAAACTTTAAAAACTTTTCTATTGTCTTATTTCGACCATTTCTATGATTTCTATTTCGCCATTGTGGAAAACACAACCAACACAACTAAATACAAAAACACAAGCAAGTAACATTTCCACAATTATTCTTTATATATGCTATGGTCGCCTGTATCACGAACATCTGATACGAAAGGTCGTTGGTTCAATTCCGAAAATCAACAAAAATTTGTGGTGGCTGTTAAACCCGAAAGGGGTAGAAATAGGGCCGGAGAGATTTATATCAATAAATAAATTGATATAAATCTCTTTTTAAATAAAAAAAAAATTCTTTATATATATATGTGTATGTTTAAGTACAATTCAATTAATTTATGTGTTATATATTATATATTGTTACGGTAATTAAAGGCGGCGATGGTATTCCAATGAGAAAATTTTCTCCGGTTGATTCTCCATTGTGCGAACAATGGAATTGCTACGAGGAATGATTCATTGAAAAATATAGATAATCATTTCCCTGAAATTTACAGAAGAAAACTTTGCTTTTTTTCGTACGATTTTCCGATGTTTACGGAATATATTTGAGATGTAGTAGAGGTTGAACAAATTGATATTGTTGATGATAGTAACATCATTATTGTTAATAATTTTCATAATTTGGATCACTCCTATTGTAAACCATATGAGTTTGAAGAAATAAGAACTGTTGATAGTGATAGAGCAGTCAATATCAATCATTAATTAATTTAGAACACTCTTATTATGGACCAGTAAATGTTGTATCTGAAGAGATTGTTGTCGACAGTGATAGAGCATTGATAACAATCTTATTAATTTAGATGACTCTTATTGTGGACCAGTAGATGTTGAATCTGAAGAGATTGTTGTCGATAGTGACAGAGCACTGATAACAATCTTATTAATTTAGATGACTCTTATTGTGGACCAGTAGATGTTGTACTGAAGAGATTATTGTTGACATTGATAGAGCTATTGATAACAGTTGTATTACTTCAGATGACGTCAACAGGGATACAATGGGAAGAGTAAGTGATGATAAATCTGATGGTAATTTCTGCCAAGTGGGAAGAAACAGAAGGAACAAAAGAAAAAGTAAGTGTAAACTGCATACACAATAACAATTTAAAAGTGACTACGCTCTGAAATAATTTAAAAATGTTATTGTAAAAATTTTCGATATAGTCGGGATTTCGATACATTCCGGATATCAATAGACGTTCTTTCGGTTGTTGGGTTTGCGATATAGACCCGTTGAGTTTAGTGGCTAACAACGTTGGCAACTGCTGCTGTAGATGACAATCCCATCCACTGTTAGCAACAGTAATTAACTTTATTATAGTTAGAGTAGTATAACAATAAAACAGTAGCTGGCGAAATTGCGCTTAGGCGTAAGCTAAATGAAGTTGGAAGGCTGGAAGAAAGAAGACTTAATGAAATAGAGATAATACTCCTTAAAATAGATACTAACATATGTCAATGTAATATTTCATTGTTCATGAAGTTTTTTTACTGTTTAAAGTTGAGACCAAAAAAGATGTTTAGTAATGTAATCGTTAATATTTTTTGTATTTTGATTAAACAATATGTAATTACGATTATTATAAAAAAAAGTAAAACTAAATTATAAATCTGGGAATATATTTACATACATTTTATTTAAAATCAATCACTGCAACAAAACGTCATAAATATTATTTTACATGCATTTTATTATGTTTGAAAATTCGAAAGAAAACTAAAAATACCGTGAATTATTTGGTTCATGTATATTTTGGATCGTAAATTTTGCTAGATCCATCCGGGACAAACCCAAAAAATATGACTACGGATAATGTGATTTCCAATTGTTCTTTTTAAATAGTGTTCTAGTTCTATAGAAATCAAGTCACTAATTGCTTAGGTAATATAAAATTAGATTGAAAAAAATAATAAGTAAAGGTTCTATTTTTATGAATTTTGTATTATGTACTTTATTTGAGGGGATTGTCCTAGATATTTCTCATCTAATACATTAAATTAGTATAAATAAATTTATATACATACAATATATATATATATATATAACTTAAAAAAATATATAACGTTAGATTAATAACAAGTATAAGTTATAAAGTAGTGACTATAAGGTATACAATTGGCACCTTGGAATAATCGAAATTTACTACAATTTAAATTAAGTTCGTGCAGATCCATATGTTCCAGCTGGTGGTCTATATAACTTCGGTAGAGATAGCAACTGCAGTGAATTGAAAGCGTACTTTCTCACGTTCATATTTTTCCAGGTATTTTCTCGTCTGCAGCCCTCGCTAAAACGGATATAAATATTAAAAAATGAATTTAGATTTCACCATTACTTAGTTACCTTCTAATGCAATCAAGTGCTCTTTGAAATTCATGTTCCGCTAAATGGTATTCATCTACTAAAATTTGACACTGTTCTAATGTTACGGCCATTCCAGTACGATCTTTGGCACTTTTGCAACTTGTAAATCTTAAGCCTGAAATGAGTAATACGTTGTAATATTTGAAGGCACTCAATAATATATTTACCTCTCATTTGTCTACAAATTTGTGCCGCCAAATGTAATACGTCAACGTTCTTAGATTTACCGCAAGCGACAGATACTTTCAAGTCTTCCATCAAATTGGGCAAGGGTCGCATCTGGGCGGCACTCGAAGAAGCTCTTCCGTTGTATAATGGAGTTTGCGGCATATTAAGTTTTTTGTACCTTAAGAAATATTCATTCAGACGTTCGTAGTTATCCACATTAGACCTTTCCTGAGTTCGTGTGGCTCCTATGCTTTCAGCGATAGTCGCGCGTTCGTTGATACCGATATTAAAGAATACTGGAGTTACATTGAATGTAATGTTTTGTCTATTTGGAATTAGGGAGTACAGTGCATCAGGTACTGGTAAAGAAACAGTCAGACCGTTCCGGCTTCCCGTTACTTTCGGAACCGGCTGAGGGTCTGAACTGGTCGGACTTGGAGAACGTGTTAGAACAAACATAACAGTTCTTAAATCCTCGATGGCAATAGACATATCACCCCACATATCGATTTCGCTCCCGTGATAACTAAGCAAACCTTCAAATGAAGCTAAGGGGCCCAGACTACTGAGGCAAGTAACAAATGCCGGATCCGGCTTATGGCACCATAATCTTGTCATCAAAGCAGCTACTAAAGAAGTCAACTGCAAATTAGAAAAATAATGATAATTGTTTTTTGGTTCTCTCATAAATAAACTTACAGCTTGTGAAAAGCAAACATCTCGTCGGTAGCGAACGTTGCAAACTCTTTGTGCAGCTTTAGGCTCTTCTTGGACTCTGAATACAGAGTGCGTGAGTCTCGCTGTTTTAAGTAATCCGTCCATAGCCTGCCTTAACTTTCTCATGCTAGGTCTGAGTTCTGCGGCCCAATCTACTATTTTGTTCAGATCTAAACCGTCGGTAAATTTGTTACCATTTTTCACAACCTTTTTCACAGCCTCGGTCACATTATCGTTTGACGATTGATTCGTATTAACTGGCACATAAGATGAAACCTTCTGGCTTTGTCTCAAACGTACTGCTGGACTGCCGCAGCGTCCGCATAAGAATTTGACTTTGCTGACTAGACACATTACACTGGCCTCGATATTAAGCTGTGTCAAATCCCATGGTTCCGGCTCATCAGTCGGCTTATAATAGTTTGCCGATGGGGAACTGCACATCACATGAGTATCTAAGAACATGCGCCCAGAATCGTTTTGATCAACTTTCTGTTCAGAGTTAAGTACATCGTCGACTGCGCGACTATTATCATCGCAATCTGGAAAAATCACAAAATTGCTTTCGTCCGGTGTCTGCATATTTGAGCACAAACTTTTGACACCTTCGCTCGTATTAAGTAAACTATTTTTCTCGGAGACGTGGTGCGTCGACTTCCACAGATCATCCGCATTGCGCGGTGTGCAAGGCGTGGCAAAGTCATCCAAATCTGGACTCTTAAGATCTAGAGTTAATTGTTGAGTGATCCGTTTGAAAGGCGACAGCACCAGACTCGGCCTTTCGTTGCTATCCAAACTGAAGTCATCACAAACACCTGAATCATCGTTCACTGCTAACTTATGTTCTTCAATAAAGTTTAAGGCTTCTTCGACTAAACCAGGATCCCATAGTCCTAACAGAATACGTGTCTTCTTTATCATCTCATCGCAAATTGGGAGCATTCCGATTGTTTGCTTTTCTTTAGCTAAACGCATCAAATTTACCATTGCTTCAACCACGTCTTTACGTAACTGTTTTATAGCTTGAATCGCGTCATGTGCCATTGAAATTTTTGTTGATATTTGATAATTACAACTAGTTCGGGATGGAGATTCCTTTAGCTGTTGGACCAACCTGTAACAAAAACTAAATATAGAAATGCGTTTATTTTATAAAAGCAGTATATCAACTTTATTAGTCCTCCGTTCTTGGATTTATGCGAATGAGCAGTGAAAGCTCCAACAGTCATCCAATCGTAAAATCCTGCTTTGTTCAGTGTGTCGTTATGGACCCACATTCGTTGTAAATGTAAATTAACAGGTGCAAATTCCAAACTGCGATCCCATTTACGCGAGCTCGGTTTAAATAAGCTGCCCTTATGGGCCTGCAGGTTCTCTCTGGCTTGCGAATACAATCGTAGCAGGTGCAAATGCCGATCTAGCAGCTCTAATTGCCTCGAGTGCCATGGTTCACGGAATTCACCCATCCCAGCCACCTCTTGCAACAGCTCTTTCTCCTGATGTATCCAAACATTGCTAAAACAAGAATATTGCATTCAATAACACATACAATATTTAGGATTATTCAAGATAAATATAACTTAAGAAAGTAATTAAAATGTTTAAAAAACTTACAGTAACTGTTGTGGAAACGAGAAGCACAATTTGTTTTCCGCCATTAGTTCGTGTGCGCAAATGTCTCCTCCTAAACCAGAATGGAATCGGTAGGTTTGAACGTAAGGCGAAGCATAGAGTAACTTCAGCTCGGCCTGACTAGGAAGACGCATCTTCGCACCCAATCTAGGAGGAAGTGATTGTGATCTTCTATGTGAAAATACCTGCAACATACAAATAGTAATATATAATAATATTATCAAAATTATTAATTCTTTTTAAAAAGCAAATATACTTTTAATTACTTTAGTCGCTAGCCGACCGTCACTTTTCACAATAACAGTTACCTGGAGACATAAAAAGTAACAACGTAATTATAGAGTCGCACTAATGAGAATTAGCGAACAGATGTTTCTATTCATACATACACACATACATCATAATATACTTAAGTATACAAAACTGTTTGATATTTGTCACAAATCTTTTTCTGTGTTATTCTAGAATTGAATCAAATTTGATAAATGATTATAGCATATCTAAGTGTAGTGTTCTGTTAAAAAAAACATACAAAACGAGCGTTTACTGCATTTAGTGTTAATTCATACATTTATTTATACAGCCCAATGACCGAAATTATCTACAACTTTTGTTAATATTAATATTATTTTTATATAAATTATATAACAATATATAATTAAAAAAAATATTTTTTTCTAATCTAATTTTCGTGTAACATAACAAACCTCACATTAAATTTAGACAAAAAGAAATGTATGAATTAAAAACTATTTCAAATGACGAGGATTGCTCTTAAAATGTATTATTTGAATTTGAATTATTCCGGATCTGAATTCAATAAATAATATTGAAAACGATACAGTTGTACTAACACTACGCACGCAGATGACCAGTTATATAAACACAATCAATGATAATATTTTTAATGAAGATGCTCGACAATGGCACGGTAGTGTCCGTCCCATAAACCTTATTCCAGTCTGTACGCGAAGAAAACATTTCATATATACACAAATAATTTTAATTATTTGCTGCATAAAAGGCCATTAAGTTAATTTTACTAGTGTAATAACAGTACCATATTTCATGGCAAGTGGAAGAGGAAAGCTTAAAAAGACTCGACAGCAGAGGACCGCGGTTTATTATAGAAGCGCGCGCGTCGGCCGTATCTTAATATACGTTAAGATGTTTAAGGTTCTGTTGGTTCTAACTTTAATATTTTCAACGGTAAATTTTTTTTTTTGAAAAATGATTTTACATTTATTTAAGTAAACGGTTCAACAATTAATCATAATTTGTTTAAGGTTCTGTGTGACACTCAAGTGAAGCCATCGAATTCTCAGAAATTTACAAAACTTATCGACGATGTGACGGAATTTCTGACGGATGTCCTTTATTCCATTTCGATGTACATTGGTTTGGAAAAGGAAAAATCCTCTTCGCACGATGTCACTTCCAATTTGAATATGTGGTCATTTGGTTCGCTACTGAAATATACTATTGGAACGATAAAATCAGGTTTCTATCTCGTCAGAAATACGTTTCCAGTCATCGAGGAAGCGCGAAAATCGAATGATTCTCCAAACGCAAAATTTGCAAAACTAATTGTACTTATTGTAAATAATTTAGCACCGGAACTTGTACAAAAATAATAAAAAAAAAAAATGTAAACTTTTGTTTGATTTATGTCACAATGGTTATTAATTTTATATTCATATACATAAAATTAATTATAGTTATATTCATTATGTAATGAAAAAACAGTCGAGTTTCTTTGAATGATTATTTAAATAATAATATCAGCATTTACGCTGAATAGCATATTTATTATATGGGCGTATCTGTGTGATATTATTTAGCTAAAGTTTAGTTATCTTATTTAATGTTTTATATATGTAACAAAAGGACATATTGTACAACAACAAGCACTTAATCAATTGAAATAACTTAATTAATAAAAATAAATTTCGTGTTTTTTACATTAAATAATCCTTGTATCTAAATAATATGTTAATCTTAATATAAAGTGATGAGGTATTATTGTTATTTTCTTCAATTTATAAATAACTACTTTAGTTTAAAACTTATTACGTCAATATATATCAGCGTTATATATGATAAATATTGTAGAGTAGCATTCTAAATATAAAATGGTAATTTATTTTTATACTCCAAATTAAATTCTATTAAATAATAATTAAGCAAAAATTTCAAATATTTTCAAATTACTCCGCAGACAACCGACTTACACGTGTAAATTTATTGCTTAATTGCTATGGTATCACGTATATAAGATTTTCACGTAATACATAGATCATTTTTATGTTGATAAAATTAATATTTATTTTCTTAAATTTTTCAACTTTACCTATCAATTAATTATATTAGCTTTAGTTCTATGTTAAACGTTCGCTGTTTAAATAAACGCTCAAATTTCCAATAATTAATTACCTGCGCCAAATGGAGCAAACTAGTAATTAAGGCGGAAAATTTAAATTAACACCTAATTTATAATGTTAGTTATAGCAGATTCTTAGAGTTATAATAATTCATATATTTACAGATTTTTCATAATATTAACATTGCACTACAAATTTTTGGTTCATTATTTATCAGAATATATTGGAGAATCATCCTAACAATCTGGCCATTAACTTGACTATAGTAGTGTAATCTCCCACATAGATTTTAAAATAGAATATAATTTTTAATATTTGTTCTTTAGATACATCTTGTCATAATCGTTTATTACGAGCAAATTGTGTTTATCTTAACTAGCGTATTTTCGACTGTGAGTATAGAAAAAGATTAAAAAAATACCTATAATCTGCATCATTGAAAACGCATATTTATATGTATTCGACCACTTTGGCGACTCGTGCTATACCTTTTAGCTAAATACGGTCTTTCACAGACTGAAGTGAATTTCATAGTAAATTATGAAATTTAATAGAAACATTTAATTAGTAGTAAGAAATATGAATAAAATATTCAAGACTATTATAATAATGCTTATAAAAAAAATTAAATATGCGACGACAAACATTGATTAATAAAAATGTGAAGGCGAAAAGCCAGCGGTCATTAGCAAAATCGCTTTAAAATCTAAAGTTTAGATCAGAGGTTCCCAAACTTATTTGGCCTATCCTATCCAGAAAAAATATTACTCATATATTAAATTTTAATAGCAATTTAACAGAAAGATATATGTATTAATATTTCTACCACCCCTCTGGATCGCTGCAGAGCCCACTTTGGGAATCACTGGTTTAGATGAAGAAAATTAATTGATATCTCAAATGCATTGGTAAACAAAATTATAGATTGACAATTTCAATGATGTGAACAGGGGAATTGCTAAGGATAAAGAACTAGAACTATGTTTCCATAGAACCCGGTAATAATTAATGGTTTTATAGGAGGGTTGACTGTATAATAATGTGAATGTTAGTTCACTTCCTATTAAAATGTGATACGTGCTCTATAACGTAACTTCATTTAAATCACAATGCTTCTAATCAAAATTAACTAGTAGCTAATAGCATTATAATTATAAATCTTTACGATTATTTTGTTAACCAAAAATAAACAGTATGTTTATATAATTTAAGAAATGTTGCCCTAGGAATGAATGTTTTTATTGACTAATATAAATAGCATTCGTTTATATATCCATTTATTACATTGTGATGTAAATAATTCAAATTAAGTGAGTATTTGCGGATATTATAAAATTTGATTTATATCCGAAATTCTTCGGTTCGGTATGCTGTTCTGTTCACCTAGCTCAAGTCAAAGTTTATTACATTTCTTGGAATAAATTTATTCGCCCCCCAATACTATATCCCTGTAGAATACCCTCGCTATTATAATGTAAATAAGTGACTGAATGATACAATTTACGACATCTATATATACTTTTTTATGCACGTATTTCTTGTCTTACTTGAGGATTATGATGTGGCAATCTGCATGGTGTGTGCTCTGTACTGCTTCCCCTATCCTCCGCTTCTAAAGACCAGGCACTGACGGTGAGAAAACCAATGGTGTTCTGGACACTGGACATCAAGGGGATACGCAACCTCGAAGAGTCCTGTATGGCACTTAGCAAGACAACGGCAGATCCCAAGGGTATGGCTGTATGGGAGACCCTTTCACGTACATCGAAGGCTGTGAACCTGATGCGGGAATCGCCGCAGAGACCGTCTGAAGATCGAAAGCAAATGGTGCATAGGAATCCTGGATTACTGCTTTTCTGCAATAAGGACAAACGGGATCATAAATATTGGGTCATATAAATATTATTACTATTTGTGCATACTTCGATGATTTCCGTTCGACCATATTGCACCCAGATTTTCACAGACGGCATGTAGACGTCGATGACCAGGGTCGGATTCGGGGGGCGGCCGTGGCCGTCGCATAGTAAGTTATCACAGGCGAGGGCGACCTCGCATAATGGTAACTCGGATAAATCGATTGAGTGGGTGCGCTGTATCCGCCACATATGCAAATCGATATTAGGTTTATGAGTCCGCCTTCTTTCGATGCATTGTCTTAACGTGTGTAACTCTGATCTAATGCCCTCGTAACTCGCAGCTCTGATAGCGTCAATCCAACTGCTCCTCTCGCTCTCGGAGGGTGCGGCCAATGACTGACACAACCCACCATCAAAAACTGCATACAAATAAATAGTTATTAACAATTACATTATAATTGATGTTAATAGAATAGGAAGACTATTATCAATACTCTTTGGCCAACGTATTTGTATATATGATATAACAAAAAAGTTTAAAAAAGGAAGATACTTTAAACACAAACATATTATAAAACATATATGACTAAGTCTAAAATTATTTGAAAACAACAGGCATACATTTGATTGATTATTTTGACTGTATTACAAAAAATGAGAATATTATATTATAAATGAAAGGAATTGTATACTTATTTGGACTATTTTGGAGAAAATGTATTCTGCTGTAATTGAATTAATTTTTATCTAACATTGACAAAGGAGAACCAAATTACATCATAAGTTAAGTTCACAACTAATTTTCTTATGAATTAAATTTTTATATTAAAGAATACTAATTAAATTATAGAAAATATTATTTACATTTAAGTTCATATTCATCATTATTTGTTGTGAAATAAACCACATTGTGCTGCGAATCTATATACATATTTCTAAGAATCAGTGCATTCTCTTTACTTGATGATTTAATGGAACGAAAGTAAACTATTACAATAAGAAAGGTTTGCGTTGAAAGTAAGATAATCAATAACATATTGTTTTAAATTGAAATACAATTTAATTTGAAATAAATTTGAGCGAAAGTAACGAGGATGCAACACAATGAATAATTCCATTAAACATAATTACACAATTATTAGTTTACGCACAGAAACATGCTTTTATCAATTATCTTGGACAATTATATACTAATCTATATAATGTATAACTGGCCATAGATACCCATATTAGCAATTTGATTAATTATTATTGTCTTACCCAAGTAAAACGGGAAATGGCCATCTGCTGTAATTGGTGTTGTGGCCATCGGTGGATCTATGCGAACAAGACATTGCTCCAAGACAACGAGCCCTGTTGGCTCGGACCACGGATCCTTGCTTTTGAAGTAAAACAATAAGTTTCCTCGAAGTCTGCACCATCTTTCCAAATTAACTAAAATACGATTACATTCGTTCAATATCGAGAATATTGTCATTAAATATAGTAAATATATTGAAATACAACAATATTACTAAAACAATAATAATTAATACATACAATACATCCATGCAAAAATCCACGCATGCAAAAAGAAATACTCACCAAAATCTTTTACATGTTTAGGGAAAATAAATGGTTAACAATTTGGTTAATTTACAACGGTCATATTAATTATATGTATTAGTTTCAAATGAAGCGAGTGCTCGGTGATGGTGATGGCGTTCTGTGCATTTGAAACACAAAGGGGGATTGCACAAAACAGATTAGTATGATCGGTTAGTTTAGATGTATTGTTGAGTTTATTTGTTTGTTAATTAAGTGCGTTTTGTTTATGGTAGTACCTTTACTCGTTCCCCCTACACAGCTTAGATTACGAAGTCGCTTTTTGTCTTTTTTGTTATCCCTTCCTGTAATTGACGATGTCATAGAGATATCATATGTAGCATTTTGACACATGTTAAGAAAAAAAAACAAAAATAAAAAGAGTTCGGCTTATGTAGTATATATATACAATTTACATAACACATATGAAAGGCATACTTGTAGATTATAATCAAGGAATATATTACATTTAATATATTTCAGTGTCTGACAATTTCTAAATTGCAAGTTTTATTTGATAATAATAATAACAGTAAAATTACAAAATAAAAAAAAAACTCAATACAATAATATAAATATCATAAATGAAAAAAAGTCAACTGTTTCAAAGGGCTATTGGCCATAGGTCTTTTTGCCCGTTTTATTTGATATTATCAATTATATCTGTTGTATATAAATAAATAGCTACTATGTATTAAAATTTCAATAAATTATATTTATATAATTATGTTTTGTTTTAACAAAATATTAATAATTCAAATAATCCTTTTCCACTTAATGATAAAGATGATAGCAAATATTTGAGAAAGATTGCAAAAAAAAAAGTTAAAATATATGATTCATAGTTTTAGGAAACCGGTTATAGGAATAAAAAAAATCGAAAGATCTATTTGTCTATAAAAACTAACGGTACTGTTTTATTCACACTATGTTTAAAATACCACGTGATTTCAATAAAGCTTCTATTAATTATAAGATCAATTTTCGTAAATACATTCCTCGATTATAATCTTGTCTGAAAACAGAAATGAAATTAATAAAAATTAAATATTACAAATGTTGCGACACATGCACATGTTTTTTTCTTACAAACGATTCGAGTAACACATGCTAACATCATTAAATTTACACAACCAGCATGCCTTTGCACATTTGACGAAGAAATATTATCATTCGCTCGTAGTAAATGTATGTAAAAAACAAAAGGAACGAAGAAAAAAAAACACATAGCATACTTACAAATCGCGCATTATCTTATATTAACGTATATCAAAATAAAGCGTACGCTATCTAATCTAATAAACAACGTCGTAATAATAATATAAGAAAATGCACTTCGATTAATCGCCATCTAGCAAATTGCATAATCTCTTTAACTGTGCAAAACTCACTCTCTGTCTTCCGAAAAAAACCCTCCTGACGTTCTCTGATGTACAGCACGCCTTCTTTTTCAAACTTACTAGACGGCTGAGTGGCTAACGTCTCCAGCTCCTGCTTATTAAACCTCATTATAGCGATTACTAGAACATACAAAACACAATCTGTTTTTATTACGTCTAAAGCAAAATTATTGTATTTTGTTAACGCCGCTAATAGCTAATAATGACACGTAGATTATTCCTCCTTAACGGGTTAAATTACGCAACGCGTATTATTTAAAACTCATATTATTATTGTTTACAGTCTGTATTCATTCACTTAATTTATTGTGGGGAATTCAGCAAATCGTTTCATATCTTTTCATTGCGGTTTGCAAACTCTTATTGTGATGAAACCAGGAAAATTATTCCATGTTCTCATTAGAAAAAAAATGTGAATGATGAAGTAATCATTTGCTTTTCCAGCAGAAGTAAAAACAAGTTTATTAATATATTAGTAGACATGCATTTCTTTGTGTAAGGAAATTAAGCGTCATTTATGAAATGACGAAGCAAGTTTATCGAAACAATTTTGTAAAGAAGATAGAAGAAAATGTTGAATTAATATTATCGAATATTTGTAAATCAGAAAATAAAGTACAAGTTAAATTGCATAATGTAATTAATAATCTGAAACTAGATCTAAAACATTTGTATTTTATAATAATAATAATAATGTTTATTGCAGCAGTCGTACAAAAAAACATATACAGAAATAAAAATAATAAAATAAATATATATAATTTCCAAAATGTTATCAGATACAAAGCGCTATTGATTGTATTTTATATTATTTCAATAACTGTCTACAATAAATTTAAAAGTAACAGTAAAGTTAGTGCTATTAACAAGTTTTGTTTGAAAAGTAGTAATAATTAATAATATAGCAAAACAAAAATTGTATATTTTAATAAAATTCAGTGATTCTATATTTCTTATAGTATTTTTTTAATAGTTAAACCATGTCGAAAGTATTGATAGACTTCACGCAATTATTTTTTGTTGTTAAATCACTTGACAGTAGCAAATCAAATTTCCTTGGTGGTTTTATTAAAGATACCGAAAAAAGGAACCAAAGGTCCATAGACCTGAACATTCCTTTTATAAACACGTTCACTGACACGCTCAAATTGTTGCATTTATACTAACATATTTATATAACAAATATGAATATTTATTGTAATTTTAAGCTATTAGTTTTTTTTTAGATATTTTGTAGCTGTCATTTTCATGACTCTTACTAGAAAAAATAAAGAATTATCATGATCTAATTCTAATAACATCAGGTACCAAATATTTAAAATCTATATATTATTATTGTTATAAAATATATATTAATGACATATATCACGAAAGGTTACTAACGGTTATTATAAAATCATTTCCTACATAATCGTAAAACTGTTGTATATTATGAGATTAGATATTTATAAAGAATATATGTGGTATTTATGTTGGATTTAATGCGTTGTAATCATCAAACATGAGAACTTGGTAAAACCTAAACCACAAACTAAAATACAAGAGGACAATCTCAGGGAATACAATAAAATCGTGTTCACTAAATATGAACGGAACAAGCTTCTATAAATATTCCACATTCACCTCATTATTTTATTTCATATCTGCATTCGTACATTTGAATGGATAAAGGATTGCCAGGTAAGCCTTCAATGTTTTGATCCAACCCTGGTCTATTGTATCGAGATGTTGTGTTTAGAGGTAAAAACGATACTTTCATTAGAGAATCAAAGTTCATCATGCGCATTTCAGCTCATTTTCCTCAATAATGTAATTTAATATTTAATTTTATTCTTATTTTAATATATTTAAAAAAAAATCTATATAATTTTATTAAATGATAATACAATCTGATTATTTACTGTCTGAGTATTTGTAATTTTATTTCTGTTTACTTAGGTTAATGATAATAATAAAAACCGAACTGATACACCCATTTTTCAGTCAATAAATAAATAAAGTTAATAAATTATTATTACATATTTTTGTTGTGTGCGCCATTTGAACGGAAGTGTAAAATACACGTAGGATACAAATAAATTCATTTTTTCCGTGATCTGCATTATTAATCAGTCTCTCGCATTGTTACAATACATTTAACCATTTTATTTTTTACGTTTTCATATTCTGCCAATGTCACGGAACAATAATGATCGTATCACATAGTTAATTTTAATTTTGTTGTTTGTTGACAATTGTGTACAACAAAATATTTCATTTGTATCCGTTCTAAGAAGATCAAATCAACTATTCAGTTAATGTTGACGTTTCTAACACACATTAATTTTCCCTATACAAGGCAGGATTTAATTTATTACTCTTATTCCTACAGGCAAAATATTTATTGAACAAAAACTGGTATACTGTGAATGATACAGGTCGCCGTATATCATAATATAACGAGAATTTATTTTGTACCTTAGTTTTTTACACTTTTTGTGCAATACGATTTATAGCTACGAAAAGCAACTCTTATATTTTAATGTGATTTTTGTTTAAATAAATACTGTTTATAAGTCTGTAATAAATATAATTTCTTTTAAATATTATAATAAAAAAAATAAATTTGGTAAATGTATAAAAATGCTTAATAGAAATTTCATAATTTCGTAATACAACGCAGATTTTAATCTAAACTTAAAAGATACATTTGATTGAAACGTTGAATTATTCAGCTCAAGTTTAGCAAATTTGTAGATAAAATATGTGTATGGCATTTGCGTTTATCTTTGTACCTGCAACAGTTTCTAATTGATAGTCTTCGTATATCATTTGAATGAAATGATTAAATATATCAATAATTATACTAAATATATTGACAGGATATTTGTTTAAATATATTTATTATAACAGTAAAAATTTAAAAAATAATTCACTGTTACAAGAGGTTTAAATTGTGGAAACTTGAATTTAAAGCAAACCATTAAATATATTTCTAAATTATTATTTTGTGTGATAATCTTCTATACGGGTTCATTTCCAAATACAACTTCGGCAGATGGTGGTATTATTATGTAGT
This sequence comes from Nicrophorus vespilloides, assembly GCF_001412225.1. NCBI lineage: Eukaryota > Metazoa > Arthropoda > Insecta > Coleoptera > Silphidae > Nicrophorus > Nicrophorus vespilloides. Next base: position 113,311 of record NW_017095703.1, read on the forward strand.
TACAGGTAACTGGTGGGCAAAACCTTTTCATTGTATTGAATATACTAGAAATTTCACTTCGTTTACCATAATTTACATCTGCCGATGATATTGTATTCTCCATAACAGATAGAACTGATTTTTCTTACACGTTCTTAAACACGTTCATGCAGAACATTTCGACACAGTTTTGAACATGAAATGATCTGTCAAATAAGATTCATATAATCTATATAAGTTAATTCAAACTGGAAACGACTATAGTATTTATCTTTTCCGTTCGAATGAAACAAACATCGAACTAAATACATATTACAATTTCCAAATGCAATTAATTTTATTTAGTAATTGGAAATCAATTTCATTTTAAATAAAATCTTCAAACATAAACATATATTTGGAATGCAATGTTTTCTCTCAACACACCAAACTTTCACAAGATATACCATTTTCAATTACCAAAAACAAATAATCTTGTCTTTTTTTCAATGTTTCCAAACCTGTTCCGCAGAAAATTAGTTACTGTTCATGAATTGTAATACAGGTATATTTCTGAGAATCAGATTTGTATTACAAAATAGATAAGCACCTTTTCTTGAGCATCTTTTCTATTTGACAAGTTTCACCGATTTTTTAGTATCAATATATTTTAACGAAAGAATGAAAGTAATAAATGTAGTAAGATGGAATACAAATATATTTAAAATTCTGTTTTCATCTATATAAAAAAGATAAGTTTTTAAAAGAAATTAACTTATTTTATCTGTTGAAATACAAAACTAATGATTTTATTGAAATTAAAAAAATATCATGTATTATCAATAAATATTTTACATAAAAACGTCTTAAAAAGAAGTGGATCTCACAATTATTGTTTTTTTTTATCTATATAAATAGTTGCGGATTAAGGATATTTGGTGCCACTAAAATTGTATTTTTGGGCCCTCAAAAAATATATGATATTTAAACACTATAGGAAAATGTCTTGACTTGGGGGGCCCCAAAGCGTGAGACCCTTAAGCACGTGCCTCATTATTTGAAAGGTTAATCCGCCAATGTATGTTAAAGTTATGTTATTGTAAAAATAAAATTTACTTTACTGAATTTAATAGTTATTTGAAAGGTTAATCCGCCAATTTATGTTAAAGTTATGTTATTTTAAAAATAAAATTTACTTTACTGAATTTAATAGTATATGATTTTAATATTTTGCTAAATATTTAATGAAATCAATGCAGATACAAGAAATTACAATAGATGCAAATGACATTACATAATTTTATATATCAATGGTGTGTTGATTTGTTGGAAAAACATTACCTAATTAATGCTTGCCCAAGCTCATGAATCACTAAGATGATTGAATGCCTTATAATTTAGTGGGAAGAGGTGAATATGTGGAACAAAATGCAGACTAAAAATAAAGATCTGTAAGAAGAAAAAAAAACCCAGCTGTATTGATCAAAACATTCCGGGTTCACATATAAAAATTTCATAGCAAGTGTCCTGCTGAAATGTAGGTGCAGTTTTGAAAGAAAGTTTACGTTACACCCAAGATAATTAGATTTAGCCGCTCTTGTTTACGCGATTATGCTTGGAACATTGCCGTTCGCAATAAATGCCGCTTCCGCAATGTGCAATGTATAACTTGAAAATTTGTTTATAGTGTAAAGTCTGAAAGTGGGCCAAGCAGGAATCGAACAAAAAAAAAGGAATGCATTTTTCAAGAGATTTATGTAGAAAATAATTAATGTACCTGCTGCTCCTACAATATCATTGTTTTGGCTACGTTCATTTCAAGTGATTCGACTTCTTCGTGGCACGTGTTGTATTTGTTTCCATTTCTTTTATCATATATCTATTACACTTTTATTGTTATTGCACCAACATAGAGACGTCAACTAGATTTCATTTCTCGCTCCGAACTGTCAAATCATATGCATATGTCAAAGACGCTGGGGGTATTTAGGGTGGGAGAGGAATCTGTTAGATTGATTTGATGCTCCGGACACAGGTGTCGCCACTATTCACATGATATAAATATATTTGTATCGTTTACTCATTCGAATTACTGTACTTAACATCAATACAATAATATAAATTTTCTTTCCTAATATCATTTAAATTAGTTTAAGTTTGTTCTTGGAATGTTAGAGTGACATTATTTATATTAGTTTTAATTGTTTTACTTAAGAAATTTGCTACTAATTAACTTTTAATTATTGTTTTTTTCTACAATATTTATTTGAAATACTTATAACAGGTTAATTACATGAGAATTGTTCAGTTTAAACATAAACTGCATTAACATTTCCAGCTGTAAATTATGTAAAGAAAAGTATTTTGAAAAATATAACACGAGATTTATATCAACTTAGATTTTCATAATTATGTTAAATTTCTAAATTCTATATCGTTTGGTAGGCCAACAAAAAAAAATAAGCTTACATATATTAATATTTTAAAATAATAATTAATATTATTTATTGGCAATACTATATATTAGTATTTCTCGACCTCTTGGCATCGATGGAATTTTGAAAAGGGTCTATAGAATTTAAGTGTCTATAAAAATATGCATTTTAAAATTTTATTAATTACAATAAAGTATGTTGATTACAATGTTGATCTGGATTTATGTGCAATGATGCCAAAATAATAATGAAATCTACAATAATTTGCTTCATACGGAAGTTCGTGAAGTAAAGGAGAATTTAGAATCTAAAATCTATATTAAAACAAGTGGATTTATCAATTTTTGGAATTGCAAAGAAATTCATAAAAAATGCATCAGATACACAAATATCTTCGAGCCATTATTTTTAGATTATCCTAATTCTTACTTATTATTACGAAAGGGTGCGTAAGGTATTTGAGAACAGATTTATGTTCACCGAAAAATTAACAAATACTGCAAAAGAAATTTTCTTTTTCTGAAAAAATTTAAAGATTTATTTCTTTGTAAAATCATGCGGGAGGTTGTGGAAGGGTTGCGAAAATATTTTCTGGGGGTCTTTTCAAATTTTTAAGTGCAAAAAGGGTCGCGGACCAAAAAAGTTTGAGAAACACTAATTTGTTGAGCTCCTTGAACAAATTCTAGCGTTCTTGTTCTGTCAGAGCATTTAGAATGTTTTTATATACTTGGACACTTCTGATATGGTGCCAATCTAGCAACTTTCAGAAATCGCAATATTTCCAAATATGCAAAAAATGGAACATGCACGTAAATAATGTTTTTAAACATAAATTATATATATTTCCATCACTGCTTTAGTGAACCATATTGATTCACATAATGAGTATTACAAATTTTCTTAATAAATATATAATTTCCTTATTTTTTCTTCAATGTATTCTTAGGTTCGATTTTAATATAATAAGTTTCATGTTAAAACGTACATTTATTTAAAACTAGATGTACTAGTACTATACACGAACTCCCGGACTTACGAACAAAATTTTAGAAGCTCTAACTGTCCAAACAAGAATTGATAATTTATTTAACAAAATATAACATTTTTGGAAGAAGTACTATCTGTTTTGTTGCATTTGCTTTTTTGTTGTTTTTTATTAAATAATTGTGATGTTTCCATTGAAAAGTATTTGTAAGTAAGTATATTGTAATACGGAATTTAACATATATAAAAGTAAAAACCATGATAAAGTGTGATAAGATAAGTATATTTTGAAATTTTTTCGACTTACGAACAACCCTTTGGAACGGAACTAGTTCGTAAGTCGGGGAATACCTGTATTTTAATTGATATTTGATTTTTCTTATTAGCTAGGAATTGAGAATCCATTCCCTATGTATATAAATATTATATTGATATAGCCAGTATTTCTGCAATTACGTTTGCTGCATCGTAAATCAATTATTTATAGTAAATAAGGTATTTCTTTATATTTCAGAAACGTATTATTATTTTGATACCAGTGTTGCTAGTCCGAGAAATTGTAACCTGATAATGTCTGCCACCTGAGGCTCAAGCTTGCGAAGCGTCTCGACGCCTCCAGTATTATTAACTCTGGACGTTATTAGGAAATGCATCTGATGTCTTATATAATGAAGAGTTGCTCCTGGATACAAAAACGAAAAGCATACAAATTCAAACTCGTTATTTAAATTAATAAAAAAAATTGTAAATTATTTAATATACACTTCAATCGATAAATTGATGATTATTTAGAATTATTACAAATTTCGTCACTTTGTGTATTTTATAGAATGAAAATAAACGAATATATAAATGTCTATTACTTTCAATCAGAGCCGCATTAATGGTGTCGTAGGACACGTCATGAAAGAATAAATTATAAAATATCAATTCGTAGTAAATAAATATATTATTTTGACTTAAGGACTATCTACTTTGATATTTCAGCATGGAAAGAAAATTAAAATGAACAAAATAAAATTGTTCTTGCTCGATTTTCAATATTTTTGGTTAATATTAATTGTTATTGTTATTCATAGTAAAATGCATATATTGCGGATATACATTTTCGATTTTCCCGTACTCCGAAAGGTACGCGTATCACACTTTGGGAATCACTGTTCTAGAGGATTGTATACAAATTGTGCTAAAATTGGGCAACTACGAAAAGTTTGTACCGTAATCTAGAATACGTAAAAGTAGCTTCTAGAGCCATTTTTTTATCATGATGATAATAATAATGAAATTATTATGTTCTGGAAACCAATATATTAAATATTTAAATCATTAAGACTTTTTCTGGAACATTATTTCAATTAATAGAATCTTTCAACCATATCTGTTCCATGTCGTCCTGTTCTCCAAAATCAAAGACATTCCTTCCTAAATTCATTTTTCTTGAATAATATTCAAAATGTTTCATACAACCAGTTTAAGTTAAGTTTATAGTCATATATATTTGTTTTCTTTAATTGATTACTAAACTGGAAAATGTTTAAATAATATGCACTGAGATGATAAAAATAAATCGTGAAACCATTACATTTTATATAACTCTGCAAACGTGATCATACCTTTAGTATATGTGTATCTGCGTTTGGCGTTTATTGTGTAACTCCGAATAATAGGTGTGTATATATATAGGCTTATGTACATGTGCAAATGACGACAGGTAATGTGCGTTCAATGTATCTTTATTTCCATATCGTTAGACTGTCCAAAACACGTAAAACTGTGAGCAGCAACAGGTAGAGCATATCATTCGTTTCAGACCTATCCGATGCAGATGATTATTTATTTAGACTCCCCCCTAATTCCGACGTATATTCAATTTCAAATTACAGCACTTTTACGTCAATAACAACTCATCCGATTAATTAAATTGTCTTCAACATAATATGATGACGCAATATCTGTTACTTTTTCTTTTGTAATAATCCACCAACCAAATAATAACTGATATGTTAATGTATGCACGAATACATATATAAGCGTGGAATAGGAAATATGATTTTTTAAATTTCAAGATTATTACAGCAAGAGAAGCACTGTTATTATAAAAGCTACATTTTTTAAAAAGAAATCTTATAAAAAACACTATATCTCATTATTTTATTTACAGAAAGGAAAGTAGAAACTGCATTTAATGAACTTTCGTTCGCGACGTGCGGCCTTCAACAAATGCTAGACAATTGATGAATTGTGCGGTAAAACATTTAGGATGAAGATTTGATGCGAAGCATCGGTTGTGATAAAATGTATTTTTTATAATTGAATACACGTACAGGAAACTGTAATTTATTTCATATGTTTTCATTTTGCATTATATACATTATTTAAATTGAAATCATATAAAAATATAGGAATAAATAAAAAAATGTTGGTGAAGAAAGTTATAGTTTAGTTTTATTAATATTTTTTTCTTTTTTGGAGGAAACGTTATTCAACAATAAAAGTCCTAATGCCCAAAGATCTATATAAAAAACAACATAAAGTCAAGAAAATACTTTAAAGTTTTGAGCGTTTTTCGTTAGGCTTTAGTTAGCCATATCTCACGATGTCATTGTCATTCTATACTGCGACTTAAAGGCGACATAACGCTTTAAAAAAAATTGAGGTAAAAAAGAGAAATCTCGATACATTTTTCAATACCACTACGATCAAGGGGAAATTTAGATGCAGGCGGCCAAAAAAAATTGTGTTGTTTATGGACCCAATGAAGCCCTTTTTTTATTGCCGCGGACCGGTCAACGTTTAATAATTTTACCGCGGACCGCTGAGGGGGCGACGTGATTTAACATTTTAACTCACTAGAACGCGGACCGGGGGTTGGGGCCACTGCAATACAGCATTGAATGCAACAGCAAAGCGTTGATTTAAACGCTTCTGTTCTGGTAATATGGACGTCGAAGATGAGACACGCTCTGGTAGGCCAATCGTCGAAAATGTTGATAAAATCATGGAAATCGTCGAGTTGGACCGACATGCGAGCCCTTATTCTATTGCCCAGGAACTTAAGATTAGCCTGAAAACCGTTTGGAACATTTGCATAAGGACCCGCCTTATGCAAGAAGCTCGATCTATGGGACAAGACGCTAAGAACTTTTTACTTCACCCAATATAAAGAATGGACTTAATCCTAATATATTTGAGGATATCCTCAATTGTTATTACAATTTAAATGATTTCAAAATTGTAATAACAATTAAAAATTTTAGTAACTAATATTTGACAACTAATGTTTTCTTGAATATAACCATATGCAATAAGAAATGAATTAAGTATTTGTAATAATATCTATTATTTCTTTAAATTATAATCTGGAGGGATAAACAGCTTTAATAAGCTTGCATGAATACATACAAACAAAAATATAATGAAACAAACCCTTTGACAGACGTATCGCATCAGTATTAATTGCAGTGAGATTATCTTGCGTAACGAACCTTGTTAGTAGAGAATATTCGGACGATGCACGAATCAAACACATGGAAGTCCAAACAAACAAATGTGGAACAACGACCATATCGTTTACTGTAATCGGATCAAAAAGCGACGAATTTCAATTAAATTGTTACTTGCTTGTATAGAGTAAAGATGGTCTTAATATATAAATTTGTATATAGATATATTTAAACGCGACGAAACATTTGAAGATAGTGAAAGATTCGACTGAACTAAAGTTTATTGACTAAAGTCTTCTATATATTAAACATATCCTGATAAAAAATGATATTCCAGTTATAATACTATTAAATGGCAAAGCAATATGTAGTTAACATATAATTATATGGATCTGTAATATTACCTTTCCAAAACACTACTATTTTAAACCGGTAAAGTATAAAATTAATTCAATTACTCACATAAGTAAGAAAATATCTTAGGTATGTATTATATTTGTTGAAATAATCATAAATATTAATGACTTTTGCTAAAATCTGTTGACCATTTAATTATAATATTATTTATTGCAACAGTAAAAGTAGAAAATAAAACCTTAAAATAATAAAGAATAAACAGTCAACTTCTGCAAAGGGCTATTGTTAGACTTATCAACAAACTTAAACTATTTTCTTATAAAATTAATTAAGTTGTAAAAATCCCTTCTATTTTTTTGTGAAATTTCGTGAAAAGTTGAGATTCAAAAACCAGTTGTATAAAAAGTCGGTTTTTGTATAAACCCTACTTCCTATTAATACACAGACTTATGTACATACTGAAAACAAATTTAATAATTCATTTTATTAAAAAATAATTTAGATGTTCAATAAATTTGTTTAATATTATCTTAATTAATAATGTAATAATTTACACATACAATTACTTTTAAGAACCGCTTTAGATATTGTATTGGATAATTTTTGTATTATTTATATAAATAATAAATTGAAGAATCCTTATTTAAATGCATTAAAATATTACACACATATGTTGTTTCATTCGATTATTCTGTAAAAATCTAATGGAAGTCAATAAGATTGATGCTTAATTTTCTAAAAGTTGGTTCAATATAATGGCTCTGTTACCTAAGTAATAATTTCTGACTGCATAAAGGTGCGTTATTGATTTTCGAATATAAAATATAACGTTAATTTCAAACAGAACTGATTATAATTTTAAAAATCAAACATTCATTCTATAAACATATTACATAGTAGTTATAAGAAACTGTAGCAAATAATTGATAAAAAAAACCATTTCAAAGTTATACCGACACAGATGGTGGAGAGGGATGTAATTGTGTGTATGCATTGTGTGTGCGTATTGTTAAGGGATAGTCAAGTTAATTGGCTGTTAAGGTGCAAAAGGGAGCCAATGGGAATATTGGAAACATGCGCATTTAATCGCATTTAAATCTTCACTTGTTGATATCCCAGCGTATAGCTGTATGTATTTATAAATTGCACAGGTACAGAAAGAATGAAAACACTCGATTCGATGCTGTGAAAGAATTAACTTCGCTAAGGCCGACAACTGTTCGTATCGCAATAAATTTGCAAACGCAACGCTTAGATAAAGCGACAACAAAAAAGGGGACTGATTGAACAAGAAGGACGAGCTATGGTCGCGCGTAATTTCCCAGTGCAAGATCTCAGTTATTCGCGTTTGCTGCAAATACCGGACGACGAGAAGGAATTTATTTCCCTCGAAGAACTTAAGCCGGTCAGTGTGCAAAATGTGGAGCAACCCCAGCATCCCTATGAACCTAGTTACTATGAACTTTCGAATATGATCGAGTAAGTTGCTGAGCTTTCGGTATACAAGAAACTGTTCAAACCAATATGTTCGTATCATCTTGCAGACAACCCTGTTCCTCAACAATTTACCAAACGAATCAACCCGCTCTTGACTCATCTAATTCCAGTTTATTAGATATGCACAACGTAGATAGCTCTATTAATACCAGTAGAAAACGAAAAGCTTCTTTTCAGTAAGTACACAATTCTTATTATACATTTTTCCTAAAAACATTATTAATATAATTAGATTATTTCATTGCAAAAAATATATCCCATTATTGATTACAAAAATAACATCGGCTATTATAATAATACACATTTCTTCATTTACTTAAGTTCAATTAAGTTGCTTTTTGCATTTTTTTTGTTATAATAACAATTATATTTAAAATAATTATCTATATTGATAATTTATTATTCGCAAATCTTACTTAACTATTAAATGCTTTACATTTTCTTTGTTTTTTTTATATTAATTTTACTTTATATTCGTAAATCTATATTATTACTTGTTAATAATTCCAATGATAATCAGAAATAATTACAATATGCCCCAGATATTATTTATATTGAATTATAAAACAATTGTAAAATATTATTTAATCTCTTATAAAATAAAATTGAAGTCAATATATTTATTAAGCAAACTTAATTTACATTTATTCTGTAAAAGCAGTTAATAGACAAAACCTGTAGCAGTTAATAGACAAAATATAAAGATGAACTATTTTAACAATTTCTCAAGAACTAACTATTAAATATATATTTAATATTGTAATAATCTGTATATATTTACAGAAGCCAAATTCAAATTAGTCAACCGAAAATTCTTAACATTAATGTATGGTTTCCTAAACTGTATTCCGCTGAACACTTATAAACCAGAATGAAATAATTACTAAATTACGATGTGTTCCGTTGCACGAAAAATTGGGAAACCCTGAATTATAGAATGAGTATTTATAATGTACTTATCTCTCTCTCTCTCTCTCTTTCTCGCTGATTGAAGGACTAGCTAGTTCATGATTGGATCTACAAATGAACTAATTACTTTTCTTTCTAGATTGCACTAAATCAATAAATATTGCTTATTAATAACTATGAAAAGTACATATTTTTCTAAACTATTTCATTAAAAAAAACAACTATATTACTCATCTATTATAATCCTTACAATCTAAATAAAATCGTCCTGTGCATTTTTGAATCTTCATTTTTTTTTAGATACTATCTCTAGGAAATAAATTAAACTTGAAATTGTACAATTCTAATGTTTGAGTAATTACAACCAAATTATATCTTACGTAAATTTACAGTCAAAAATTTAAGTCGAGTTAAAAATATTTATAATGTTTATATAATTACATGGGCAGAAATTCATCGATCGACAGCCCTTTGGCCATGTTGTGGCCATTTGTTTAAATAAAAATATAATCATAATAAAAAAAAAACAATAATTGGTTTCCTAAGTGCTATTGACTATAAGACTTTTACCCTAATATTATGTATTATTCATACATAATTATAATAATACAGACATTTGTATACACTGTTTAATAATATTTCCAGATTTTTAATCGTATAGTGAAACATATTCAAAAATAAACATAATATGTGTACACAAGTTTTAAAAATGATGTAGCAGTTCTAATCGTCGCTCGTTATGCGAAACATCGCTCGTTAAGTAATTTTTCTTTCTTTTCTTAAGCAAAATGCTCGTTATGCGAGGTTCCACTGTATAAGAAATGTTAAATAGTAGAGAGAAAGATATATTCTGCGAACTACAGTAAATTTCCACAAATGGGGTAAAAAATAATTTATTTGAGGTAATAAGGACATTAAGCTATTTAAATATTGTAAATGTGTTTTACTCCGGAGACAGTATCCATATTGCTCTGACATCAAAATGCTCAAATTGTGATGTTATTCATGAAACGTCGACGTAAATAAATATATTTTGACTTCTGAATTAGACATATAAATCGTTATCACTATTTAAATTGATTGCATAGTCATTAATAAATAAATACGTTTTCAAATTCAATGATCGGCATTTATGTATTGATTTTGCGCAAGGACCAAATGACCCAATTGATTCAACAGACTCGTTTTATATTAGGGGAAAAATAGATTTTATTTTTTGAAGTAATGAAATGAGTACTGATTCTAATTTTCTATAGAAAATAAGATAATTTATGACAATAAAACAAATATGTTTTAAGTACAAAAATCAATTAAAGTCCGTAATATCTAGTCTTGATATTTGTCTTGTAACGATAAATAATCTCGAGTATCAAGTACACCATATATTTTATCAAGTTGTCGAACATTATGAATGGATTTTAATATATCATTTATTTTTAACTTATTTTCAGTGAAATAATATAAATGTATACTTTAAATAAGAATTTAGATTTCATTCAAATTATTCACTATTAAAATTGTTTACGTCAGATATTTATAATCACAGTGAACGTCGAAATAATAATATCATAACTGTAAATCTATTACAATAAATACATAATGCGTTGCAACAAATACGGAAGTTATTGAATTTCTCTGACCTATGCGCAGTTGCGTCAATTAAAAGGCTAATTGAATTGCATGCTTTAAATTGCAATGTTTACGTTTTCGCGTACATTTTGCTGCCTGTAGAAACTAGTGCGGCCCTGGGATTGTGTGAATTGTGTGTATAAGGGATCTGGCGTTTTGAAATAGAGGGAAACCAATTAGACATGAATCCCTAGTAGTGGCAAGTAGCTTTGCTCCCAAGCCAATCTAAGATTTTCGCACCTCGCGTATTAAACAAAGTTTCGTGTATTAATACATATTCGATTTGTATGACGCCCGTTAATTAACACTAACCATTTGATTCAAACCGTGTCTAAGAAACCGTATATAAATCCCACAAAGAGAAACATACCTTAACGCAAACACAAGCCAATGTCCAAGTTCGTTTACTTTGTATGAATTCGGCTTGAATGCTTTACATAACTTGGTGACTTTTCTTATTTAAAAACTCATTGAGTTTCAATTCCTGCATATTTTTTTTAAAGTAAGGTAAAATAAGAATGCAACATTATTCTTAGTTTTCATTTAATTATTAAGTTTATATAAATATAAAAAACTTTTAATTGTATAATTGATTTAGACTTACTAAATTGAGATTGTATTCATCATATTTGTTATGTCTGTCTGCAAATATACATCGAAATAAAGCAAAACCTACATGAAATTAAAATTAACTAATATTTTAGTAAACAAAATAAAAAAAAATATGATTTAATCAATTTGTATTTCGATTATTAAATATTGAAACTAAAAAGTATATTTTCTTTTCCTTAATAACACTTATTTTTTGTGATTTAGATGATAATACATTTTATAATTCAAAATCTATAAAAAAAACACTGATTGAAATTTTATAATAAAATGTTTTATGTTTGCAGCGAAACAAGTGATGTAGATGATGATGCATTCGATGATTCAAAATCAGTAAAAACCACTGATGAAAATAAAAAGTAAGTATACAACAATACTATTTTTATTAAACAACTTGATATTTTATTGCTTGGTTCACAATCACTAGTCTCGTAGCCTCGAACATCTACTTTAACTATGACTATAAGACCTCAAAATCTGCAAAAAAACGAATATTTCCCTTGAAATCTGTACAAAATCAATAACTAAAAATTTCAAAAAAAAAGTGTTTTTTTTTCGTCGACAGACGCCGGCCAAATGTATTGCGGAGGGAAGAAAATAAGAAGAAGTTTTAACATCTATATAATTACTCTAAATATGCAAATAGATTCGATAATCCATTTATCTAGTATACGCAAAATTTGTTTCTAAACTTATAAACATCATGTGGCCTGTTGACAATAATTAAAAGCTTCATAACGATTTGTTAAAAATTTCATTTCCATCTATTTACATATAAATTATTATTATTACACAATACTAATAACAATATTAAAGATATGTAATGTGTCTCACGTAATAATTAACACTAGCTTTTATCCAGTAATTTACAACTTATACACTTATTAATTTACATTTCAAACTTACAATTTCTAGAAAATCATATAGTCATTTTTTAATCTATGAAATAATTACTTGTATTAACTAGAGACAACATACGTATGAACATATTATTCAACAAAAAAAGCTTTAATTTATTTGCACGTATAATTAATAAATAATTACCATCGTAAGTTTTGATTAACACTATAAAGTAAAGTTTTTTTTTTAATCTAAACTATTCAAATCAAATGATACATCACAATTTTATCTCAATTGAGTTATAATACAAATTTAAGAAAATGGTTAAATTCATTGTATGTGTTTTATTATTAACAATTGCATACAAGATTAAATATATAATTTATAAAAATTGGAATGTAATGCATTTTGTACAGTATATATGTTACAGTAAATGTACGTAGATAGATAACGTTTCTAACGTTTCTACATTTACCAACTTCGTTGATAAAAGTGTGTTCAACTTTCACAATTTCCGGAAAATTTGTACATATACACCTAATGATGTTGGTAAATGTGTAGTTAACATACATGTTTGCATGTAATAAAAGCATACAAGGAAAAGAAAATTTGGAAAACCAAGCTGTTAAAATGCTTGTTTTTGCATTTTTGCAATTTTTAAATTTCTGCTGAAATAGAAAATACCGATACCTGATGTAGATAAAGGTAAAACAGATCGTAGAAATTTACTATGTGTCAGAATAAATTATTTCAATCACAATAAGTGTATCATATTTTTTTTAACTTTTGCATATATACTTTGGACAAGCTGACAAGTTGAAGCTGATCTCATTTTTACCAACCAATCTGATAAATGTGTACATATATCGGTAAATATATACACTTACCGATTTTCATTTTGAAGATGAAGCGATGATAAGAGAATTATTATTTTTTGAAGATGTATCAAATGATACAAGGTACACCCGAGCATACAAATGCTTATCAATAATTAAATAAGTCATGAAATGGTATAATTCATAATATTAGTCGTTTTTTTTATGTTTGGCTTAATGTTTGCCAATTTCACATTACGCTCACCAAAAACATAAACAATATTTATTGTAATAATTATAGACAATACAAAAAGTAAACAACATAAATACATAAAGATAATTATTATAGATATTCAGTGTTAGATCTTTTAATCCAAACCTGCTTAAATGTTATTACATAACTAATTATATTAAAATAGAAATTTTTATTTGAAAAATGAAACAAATTTAAACATTTTCTTGCAAACATATTAATATTTGGAACTTTTTTGGAAAATAATTTAATTTGGGCGGAAAGACCTCAGTCGTTAGCCCTTTGGCCAGCCTATTAATATTTTTTTCAATTTATGTTAGAATCTATTTATTTTGAGAGTTATATTATTGTATAGTTTTTTTTATTGTTATTATCATTTATTTATTTATAGAAAATCCTTTTTTTTGTATTGATATCTGGCCAATAAATTATTATTATTATTAATTTAATTAATGATCTTTAAAAATGTTGGCGGCAAACGTAACTAATACAGCTGACGGTACATCAGTGTATCTCAGCACATCGCACACTATTCACGTTTTTGGAACCATTTAGTTTAAAATTGGGAAATATATACTATTTTATGAAATTTGTTAGCTATGTGTGTTTAGTGTTCTATCATAAAAATATATTTCTTTATTATACTTCGAGCCTTAGTTCTCCCCTTGATTTGATATTTAATAATATAAAGAAGAGGCAAGAACAACAATTTACTTCATATAGTTTTCGTGCTAACTTTTCAAAATATTTTTAAGAAACATATATATAATTTATTATATGCATGTATAAATTCTATCCATCTATATTATATTATTTCTGTTAATAAATCAGTAAAAGAGGAAATCATCAATTATTAAAGAACATTTCGTTTGTGGTATGAGAAACAACTTGGTTGTAAAAATTATAACTGTATAAATTATATGATGTTTTAACATTAAAGGAATCTATTTTAATTGCATGATGAAGACGATAAGATATTCCAATAATGTTTTTTCCTTAATGTACCGTTATACGATCAGAATAAATATGCAATGCATATATATATGGAGAGAGAGTGTGTTATGTAAGCAAGGTAAATACTGAAGCGGTAATAAGACTAGGAAGCCAAAGCAAGGTATTACGGTGGCTGGTTCAAGGCTCCAGCCGATGAATGATATTTTCTAGGACTAGGTTATTATGTATTTGCAATCGCGCACTTTTCCAAGCGCACCCACATTACTATTATATTAGAAAATGAAATGAAAGTGGTATCCATAAATATATGTTATTGGTGCGATTTGCAGGAAGGTTAACTGTGCTATTCAAAAGAATGCCATTTACCGTTAGCTCCATTACGCCTTGGCAATTATTGCATTATTATTTAATACATTTTATAACGATTTATACTCTCGACAGGCAGAACCATAGCGAAATCGAGAAGAGGAGGCGAGATAAGATGAACACCTACATAACTGAGCTGTCCTCGATCGTACCTATGTGCCATGCGATGTCCCGCAAACTGGACAAACTGACCATATTAAGGATGGCCGTCCAACATTTGAAAACTATACGCGGGGCTGTCCACTCGTACACGGAAGGCCATTACAAGCCATCGTTCCTTTCTGATCAGGAATTGAAACATTTGATATTGCAGGTTACTAAAAGAAATTTATTGTAATTCTAGAAAGTTCTGTTACTTTTACAAGGACAATTAAATTATGATATTTCATTATTGATCTTAATTGCAATTGGTAAATGAACGCGTTTTCTTACAGGCTACCGATGGATTTCTCTTCGTTGTAGGATGCGACCGGGGAAGAATTCTATACTTATCCGAGTCAGTCTCTAAAGTATTGCATTATTCTCAGGTAATTCAATTAATTAAGACGAGTACTTTAAATCTTGTTTATTATATCTTACTAGGATGATCTTTTGGGTCAAAGTCTCTTTGACATTTTACATCCGAAGGATGTGGCAAAAGTTAAAGAGCAATTATCGTCGTCTGATTTAAATCCTAGAGAAAGACTCATTGATGCCAAAAGTAAGTAACAAAGCTAACATGAAAAAAAATCCTTTACATTACAGTTCATAGAAAAACAATTATACAGGGTGTCCCATAATTCACTAAAACATTTTAAAATAGAA
The DNA here is from genome assembly GCF_001412225.1 of Nicrophorus vespilloides. Taxonomy (NCBI): domain Eukaryota; kingdom Metazoa; phylum Arthropoda; class Insecta; order Coleoptera; family Silphidae; genus Nicrophorus; species Nicrophorus vespilloides. The sequence goes on from NW_017095703.1 coordinate 129,164, forward strand.
GAACTTTTTCAATTATGCGTTTATAAACATTCCTTTGAAATACATTTCATTTGGTTTTGAAATTACATTATAATAGCCATAATTTTGCGTGTGTAAATATGTCGTTTTGTTTATTGGCTTAATCCTTCAATTTCTTTACTTGATGAATGGTCCGAGGATGTTTACGGTATACACTTTTTTCTAAATACCCGCACAGGAAGAAGTTTGGAGCAGTTAAGTTATATGGCTAATTTATTTATTCGCATCTGTCAGTTATTATGAGGCTAGATTCTAAATACAATTATTTATCTTAGAAAGCAAACTATTTCGTGAAACATTCTTGTTGTTAAATCTCCCCATTATCTCGTGTTTTAAGTTGTTCTAATATTAAAGCTTCAGTATTTTGCAGAATTTTTCATGAATGTAAGAAAACACGACATTAAATAAGTAAGGTAGAGTTGTTACATCAATCCATTCTATTACCTTTAGAATTAGTTTCTTGACATACATTAACAACAAAAACATATTTATTTACTTAAATATTTTGTATATATTTTTCAAATATTTATAATTTTAGCAATGTTGCCAGTTAAAACAGATGTTCCTCAAGGAGCATCAAGACTCTGTCCCGGTGCTAGACGTTCCTTTTTCTGCAGAATGAAGTGCAAACTATCTACTCAAGTCAAAGAAGAAGCTGATACTACAACAGGATGCCATAGAATAAAAAACAAACAGTCATCTGGTAATTTAATAAATTATTACGTATTGGATTTCTAATCATCTTTGTATTATTTTTATAATTTAGATAAGAAATATAATGTGATTCAGTGTACGGGATACTTAAAGTCTTGGGCGCCGGCAAAGATCGGTTTGGAAGAACAAGAGGGCGAAGGCGATTCCTATAACTTATCGTGTCTCGTAGCAATTGGCAGGATTTTGCCCCATATTTCAACCGTAGCCGCTACCAACCAAAGTAGACCTAACGGCAGGTCCATCCAATTCATATCCAGACATGCCCTAGATGGAAAGTTTTTATTTGTAGACCAAAGAGCCACCTTAGTATTAGGTTTTCTACCTCAGGAATTGTTAGGGACTAGTATGTACGAGTATTACCATCACGATGATATAAGCTTCGTAGCGGACTACCACAAGAACGCTTTGCAGAACTGCGAAAAAGTTACTACTAGCGTATATAGGTTCCGAACAAAGGATGGTAGTTTCATCAAGCTCCAAAGCGAATGGAAACCCTTTAAGAATCCTTGGACTAAAGAAGTGGAATACTTGATTTCCAAAAATAATTTAATATTGTAATTTAAAGCTATCACATTAATTTTCTTATTAAAATCAAGTTTATTTTTAGGACTGATTTCAGAACTGTAGAAAGTACGGGCAAATCAGATGAAATTCAAGAAAATTTCGATGCAAATTTTTTTACGCAAAGTAAGCAACACGTCTATATAATAACAATTATTCTAACGTAATATTCATAGCTAATGGAAAGGATATGCAGCAGATGATTTCAAATCATATTGAGGCCAGTAAAATTGGAAGGCAGATTGCAGACCAAATGATGGATTCCCAAAGGAGAGGTGAATCTCCAACAGTTAGTGCCGATTCCGAAGCAGAATCTTCTAGAGAAGTATTCTATAAAATTATACACTGAATAATGATGAATACTAATTATTGCATCTTTACAGCCACAAATCTCTACTAGTAGAGAATCCGAGACACCAATAATACAAGAGTATTCCAATTCTCAAAATCATTATCATACGAGCAATAACATTGCAGTGGTGTGTAATATTAGTAATGACGCAGGTGGATTTTGTATTTAAATTGATAAGTATCTTTGAATGTTAATTAAAACTTAATTTCAGGAGCTGGAAATATTTCAAATACTGCAGATGATAGAATCATCGGAATAATTGAGGATGCAGCTAGGGAACCAACGAACGAACCATCAACAGATGGTAACGATGAAGCGGCGATGGCAGTCATAATGAGCTTGCTTGAAGCAGACGCAGGCCTTGGAGGTCCTGTAGATTTCACAGGGTTACCGTGGCCGTTACCTTGAGAGAATTAAACTGATCTTAAATGTTCACTGTCTAAATAGTATAATTCTATATTTATCTGTGATGTTATAATAAATAAATCAAAAAAATCTATAACAGTAATAATTTATTAACTAACACTTTCTTTCGATTTTTTATGTTTGTGTTTTTTGGGTTTACTCAGAATTTCTAAATTCTGTTCGACATCTTCTTTTGACTTCACACCGTTTTCCGAAGAATCTGAGTCATTACACTGTCGTTTACGTTTAGATTTCTTCAATCCACTAGAAACCGAATCCGTTGAATCGATTATTTTTTCTTCTTCAATTTTTACTTCTTCCGGTTCATTTTTAATGCATACTTCGTCATCTTCAAATTTTATAGACTTATTCAATGGTTCCTCTTTAATGATTCCTTCTTTAACATCATCAAACGTTTCTGTAGCAACTTTTTCGCATTTACATCTGAAATATCACATTTAATCAAAAGATATTAAAAAATATTTACCAAATTAAAAATTAAATTAATAATTGTCAATTTATCAAGAATAATTAAACTTCAATAATAAATAAATAATATTATCACTTAATATATTATTAATCCTATAATACTTACATAAATTCTGCATTCAAATATAACTTTGCTTCTTTTTGTGATACTTTTACTTTTATAATATCACCTACTTGGATATTACTTGAGTTTTTATGTATTACACCTACATGTACACTTCCATACAGCAGACAATTGATATAATGCAAATTTTTCTGCACAACAACCACCTCAAATTCATCTCCAATTTCAGGTGAGAATATATAAAAATCACCTGCAATATTAATGTGGATGCAGTTATCATAGCTTATTGGTGCAACCTTGTCCAAAACTTTTATATTGTCATAATGCAATACATATCCTTTAAACCTAAAACAAATCGTAATATAAGTTACTTAAATAAAAATATTAGTATTTTAAAAATGTTTACCATGTGTTCAACTCTTTTTTTTTAAATTGTAAATACTCCAGCACTGACTTTAAAATATTTCCTAATTGTGAGGAATTTAATATCACATGATAATTAGACCTCGACAAGGCAATTTTTGAAGTTTCTTCTTTAGATAATTCCTTAATTTCATCTTTACCTAGAGTACCCTTCATGTTTACCAAATTGATTTTAAGGTTATGTTAAGTTATTTTTGGTTATATTTTGATCACGTTGAAACAAACATCATGTGTACACTTAGTTGCATACTTACATCCACCCTTTCCATCCTTCAATAAGTTAGTAAGGGTGGAAGTATTGGTACCACACGTTATAAACGAGATGGCAGTGAGTTATAAAACTTTCAAACCAACAGAACATTCATAATGCTCTTGTTTTGTGGTTAAGCAGATTGAGAAGATCCAAGTGAACGGAGGGGTGTCAAAGAGAACAAATAATATTTATTCTAGCTTAACTTTACTTTTCGTAAGTTTCCTTAAAATAATTTAGACAACATTTATTTTTCTTACAATCCAGTAATTTGGGTAGTTTCATTATCATTTAATTTAAATCCACGTATAGTGGCATCTATAAAAGAAGTTGAAAACTAAATTTAAATATTCATGTATGAACTTGTGCTATAAGTAGGTTATGTTATTGTAAGTTTGAAATTTTCCTAATGTGTTGAATTATATTTACAGAATTTTAGTGCAAAATGCATAAGGAATCGCAATATGATAATACTTTGGGTGGCTCACAAGAGCTGCCTAATTTTCTGCAATTAATGAAATTCTCAGCAGCTCGAAGTTTGGAGATCCAATCAATCAAAGAATCCCTGAAAACAAATAAGGGATGCAAGTTAGCATTCCAGAAACTACCCAAACATATGAGGAGAAGAGTGATGGCTCATGATGTTAAGAGATTGCCAAGAAGGGTAAGAGAAATTCATATGAACCAAATGATAAAGTCTGGTATGCCTCCTAAATTGAAGAGGCCTTCTCGTAAGTATAGAAGAAGGCCAAAAAATCTAATGGAAGAATATTTAAGGAGGCAAAGGCAAAATATGTGGTTAGAAACCCATATATGGCATGCTAAGAGATTTCACATGGTAAATAAATGGGGATACAGATTACCAGATAGGCCATGCGATAAATCTTTTAGAGCATGCTACAGAGCAACAGCTAAACATTGTTTAATTCAAGATATCTCATATATGTCATGCATAGAATTGCAAGGTTCAAAGGAGACATTAATTAACTATTTAAGAAATATTACATCTAGGGATGAGAAATTAAGCATTGGAGCTAGAGTATACATAAGTGGAAAGAGAGAAGGTGACATAACATTATTTACAAATTCTAGTTCAAAACCCATTGGGAAGATAAGTTTCAACTGGAAAATTAACAACATCACAAAAATTGATACACTATGGCTATGGATCCATGCTGCTTACTACCAAGAAGCTTTAGATACAATAATTGATTTATTTAATTTAAAGAAGAAAGACAATATTTTGTATAACGACCTTCTCAAAGTAGAATTAAGAGAATTAAGACACGAACTAACCAGAATTCGATTGACTGGGCCGCTATCCCAAGCGATCTTAGAAAAGTCATTGCAACCAATTAATTCTGCAAATCACAGTAGTGAATGGTTCAAGGAATATTTAGAAGATGCTGAGTGCAGACAGCTATTTGCAGAGCAAGTACGCTTTTGGCAAAATGTAAAGGACCTTAATTCTCCTTCCTTGTTATCTCCTAGAATAATAACATCTCTAGTAGTAAGGGATCCAAGATATCTATATCCCAACAAAAGAACTAAAGCTATTACCAAGTTTTCCAAAACTAATTTGAACATAGACCTACCAGCGAATTTAAATGTCGGTCCAATTTGGGATTCTGAGATTCGTGCGGAAGTGAAATCAAGTAAAATATCAAACGCGGAGATTACTGAATTGCAGAGCTTGCTTTTGGTACCCGGTTCGGAAATTGAACGTCCACCAGCTCCGATTCCGGTTATGCTTATACAAAAACAGGGTGTTACAAGTGAGTTTACTTAATCAATTTTTGAATATGTATTGTAATAAATGTATTTATTTTTAAGATTATGGATCTGGATGGGACGTTGTTATACCGTCAGGCTGGGCTCAACCTTTCTGGCTTGGATTTTTAATGTGGGGTGGTAGAGCTGGAGGTTTAAGAGAAACCGAACAAATTAACTTTGAGTTTGGTAGAGCTGATTATTTGGAACCAGATTCAGCAGCGGGTAAATTATATGAGACCGAATTGGCAGAGCTGCACACGAAAAAGTTTTTCCGCTTACCACCGAACAAACGTTGTAATTACAACAAATTTTCAATAGCGAGTCCATTCAGTTGCAATTGGGAAATTATATGTCGCGATTGGGGTTTCGAGACTCAAGGGTTTTCTGTGCTTAGGGATCATACTATTCTGCAAGCATTACAGGTATGTATCACCTCATGATAATTTGTATTCATTTTATATAAAATTATTTGATTTAGGAATCGTTACAATTTGGACATACGAAGAACGTTCTTCTTAAGGATATATTTAATAAAAATTACTTAATACCTGTGAAAGTAACAGTAAGGAAGGGTATATTTCCGAGGTATTCAATAATTTGTATGCCAACCAAGGAAGATATTAAACATAAGAAAGAACCTATTGAGAAAAGTAGGAAAGATGAAAATGAAGAAAAACGAAAACGTCTAAGGCGTTCCCATCGAACACTGTTGATGAAATTAAAGAGGAAGAGGCATCTTGCAAGACAAACTGGAAAAGTAAATTCTTAAATTTGAAATTGAAATATAAAATTATTTGTTTTTTTCATGTTTGTTTTAGAAAATCGAAATTGATATGGAAGTATTAAAGAATTACCAGAAGCAGATGCGGGAACTGTGGTTGCCCACTGTTGACAATGGAATAAGGACGACATGCGATCGTGAAATTATGGGATTTGTTACAAAGGGACAATTTTCTTATTTTTGCGGCAAAAGTGTCGCTATTGGATATATTGCAATCGGGGCGTTTCATAGTATGACTCTTTTAGGAATTAATAGAGTTTTAATACGTAATACAAAAAGCCGCCAATATAGATTTGGTACAATGGAAATTATAATATAATTTATTATAAAATTGTTAATACTTACATTGTTTGTTACAAATTTTTATTGTCATTTAATAAATTATAAAAAAAAACATTTCAATGTCTATAATAATTTAATAATAATAGTATGCTACGTAATATTAAGTAGTAATTATTTGATTTCCACACAAATTTCACACATATTTGCTGGGTTGTGTCATGTATGAATATGCATAATATTTAAAATTTGTATGTGATTCCCAGTAATGTGTGAAATATTTCTATATGATAAAAGATGTTCCAATGAATATTGTTGAAAATGACGAGAAAAAAAGCATGCGTTACTGTCATATAAATAATAAATTCAAAAACTTTATTCAATTAGTTAATTATCAGAATTTAATATTAAAAATAAGTATTTTTTTATATAAATAGAAAGATTTTATTTCGTTGTTCAAAATTTATAATAATGGGTCTAAAACGAAATCTAGACAATCAAACTCCCGACATTCGAAATCCTCACACTGAAAATCGCGAACATTTTAGCAATTCTGTCTCTAATACAGGGAACTTTGTCAATATGCCAATTGCCGTATTAATTTGCATAATTAGGTTGTATTCTAGAAATAAAAAAATCGAGCATAGAATTTTGAAATTACCTATAATATATATACATACATAAGGTACACAGTTAAGAATTGAGAACAAAAACTTAAATGAAAAAAAAATTATAATAAAACACCAGTTTATTCCCCAAAGATTGTTCTATTTTGTCGTTCATTTATAACAGTCAAGATTCTGTTTTCTCGTTCGACATCCCTTCGTTTTGTCTTCACAGGTTGACTCCACGAAGAATGCATTCGATGTGAATTTCGACTTGTACTTCTCTTTGAAATTCTTCAATAATTCTGTGCAATTCAACGTGCACCCGACGTAATAAGATATCCCATGTGCGATGCCATGCTTCAACGATATTTTGTGTGCATATAATTCCCTGCTTCACTGAATAGAAAATTGACTATAAAGCTGGATGGATTAATGTTGCGCCTCGAATGGGTATTCCATTTATGTGACTTCTTATCATCTGGTGGCAAATGAATTCGCAAAATTTCATAAGCTGCTGGAAGAAACGCAAACATATGCCGCAGCCACAGACTAAATTCCATGTTGACGTACCTCAACGCCAATCCACTTGTTTGAATTTTTTTATCCAACCACATTGCCCGAGGCGAATAAAAACATATTTAGATCCAAATAAGTTAATATTTTAGATGGTTATGCCATTTTCGTCCGCAAAAGCTTCAAACAATCTCCTGCACATTTCTGCCGGTTTATGCGTCATTGGCGCATACACTAAAGGCAAAATACGCAAAATAGAGTTGATGGAAAACTGTTGGAACGGTTTTAAAAGTACCATTAATTGTAGCAATTGCTTGCAATATGTGTTGTACCTTTTCGCTTGTTGTAAATAGGAGTATTCTTCCTTCTCCGACAGACATATCTCTTAATAAGAACAAATTTTCATTTAAAATGTTTTTTTTTTAAATTGTCGGATATGTTTATATCGTTTAAAAATTATGGTTCTGAGGCCTCTCTGCGTGTCTTTTTCTTTGAATTATTTGGCATATTTGAATCTTTCGGTGATTTGGATCTTGCTTGAAGAGTTTGTACTATTTGATTGTTTTATTTTTTATATTTCTAATAATTTGGGCAACTGTAGCAGAACTTGCTTGAGGTGCATGATTGTGATCGACAAACTTACGAATATGATGTTGTCGATTCCGAAGTATTGTAGTCACCAGTAGCCACTATGCCCTTGCAGATCGTTGCTTTTATTTTCTCGCAGCACCAATAGAAAACGTCCTCCAGGTTTCTTTCTTTCACCATGCATTAAATATCCACACGCACAAATTTTATCACTGCTTTTTTGTGACAGAATTACTTCACAAATAGAGTGGAACCTTAACAAGTATAATCCATTCCAGAATTTCCGAAAATAAGGATAACGATTTTGATTTTCATATAAATTTATCTTTATTCTTTGGTTTTCTATTGTGCAAAAATGCACAAGTGCATGTCTGAACAAAAGTTTGGAAATATGTGTGACCAGTTGGTACAATCCACATTGTCACGCTAGGAGAGAAGAAGATATTTCGGAATTCGAAATCAATCGGAACCATTTGGACTTTTTGAAATGCAGATATTGTCAACAGTGGAAATCGCAAGCCCGACAACCGAAAACCCGTCTATCGAAATCCCGAGTGTATTGAAATACCGACGTT
>NW_017095704.1:0-1458 GCF_001412225.1 Nicrophorus vespilloides
GGCATGTAGCAAGTATCGATATATTATTGTTGTTTTAGCCGTTTGGCTGTAATTCATGTTCAAATTAAAAAAAATGCTCGAAAAAGCAGTGTTTTTACATTTAATTGATTTACTCGAAAACTATAATACATAGAGTGAATCCAAAAGATGCATATGAAAGCTGAATGTTTGGGGAATCCAGCAAGTATCGATACATTCCTGTGCTCTTATCTATATTGCTGTAATGCGCGTTCCTTTTATGAAAGGAGATGCGCCAAATGATTACATACTTTTGTCGGAGGCGTAGTAACTTCAAGTTTGGAAGCCACAGTTTTAAGGGATGAAAATGTACCGCAATGCTTCTTCGCTAATGCTACCTAAAGCGATTATGGTAATTAGCAGGCTTAGCCAGACAAAGGTTTAGCTTTCATCGTTACTGGGTATTATTGATGTGAAAGTGCAGTAATTTTCTTGTATATTAAAACAGAGTTGCAGTAAAGCTGAAATAGTATCGTTTATATGTTAGTGATACTGCGCTGTAATGGAAGAATATGTTATCAACTGCCCACATTTAAAAACAGAATTATCGCAGAGTAAACATGAGCAACCTCAGTCTGTTTGCCGATGATAAAAAAGAAAATACGTATTTTTTTATTATTCAGAAACTAATATTTCTCAAAGTGCATTCAAATTACTAGTTATTAAGAAAATGACAAAATTAAGAACGTAACAGATAATATAAGTTAATGGTCAATTTCGAGAATTGAAAGTAAAAGAATGGAAACACATAGCTTAGTTTATTGTAATTGTGTTAAACCTAATTATTTATAATAAACTTTTCTCATATACAAAGACATTAGTCAGAGATGATTGATGTAGTTGACACGTGGGTTTTACAACATCTATTATCTAAAAATCACACAATAGAAGTCAGTGCTCAATTAAGATAACACGTTCTAATAATGTTTATAATTATTTGTTTGTGTGCAGAGATGATCGTGTCAGAAGAGATCGAAAGTTTTAGCAAATCTATTTCTTGTTCCTCTAATCTAGGATAATGCAAATTTTCGGATAAAAATGAAAGCCTCACTATATATATATATTTAAATATGCTTGAAGAATAAATTAGTTACTTTGTGTTTGTACAGTAAATATGAATAAATATGCGAGTGAAATTGAGCTCTGGCTTCTCTACTTTGCTGCCGTTTCACACAGTGCTCCAACTTGATCTAAACGACTTCAAAAGAAAAAAAAATAAGCAACGTAAGATATTCACGAAATTCCGGAGCTTTCACATTAAGAGACACGCGATAAGACTTGAATACATTTTTAGATGGATACCACAGATTCCTTTTCATCTCTCTCTCTCTCTTTCATATTATTGTTGTTTAGTGCAGACTGAAGAGCATAAGAAAAACCGCAGAATGTGTCTCTCCCAGTATGGTGGGAATCGCGCGTATCGACCAAAAGCGTGTATAA
>NW_017095704.1:1474-12293 GCF_001412225.1 Nicrophorus vespilloides
GAGTTTAAATTACATATGCTCTGAGGAAGACCAGAGCAATCTTGCGTCATTGAGTCTTTTTCCCTATTTTTTTTTCGTTCGTTTTTGGGGGGAGTTTGTTGTTTTCTTCTCGGATTGTGTAATTCCAACTGAATCCGTTTCCTTTCATTATAATGTTTCTTGTCTCATTGCATCATCGACGCGATGATTACCTCGGACAGAGTTAATGGACGACTTCCTGGATTTTTTAAAAATCAATTAGCATTCAATAGTATCCAAATCCAAAAAACAAAATAACATTTAAATTAACATATCTTTGCCTCCGAAAATCTCTAAAAATTAATTAACGTGAATTAATAAGATATTCTAATTTAAAAATAATACAATAGCATGTCTACATTAATACATTAATTAAAATAAAGCAATATTTCATATTAAAAAAAGTTTATAAAAAAATCTCAATGTCAATATTTTTGGTTTATATAAACTCAGCTTTATATACTACGGTAATCTATTATCAACAACAGCCTTTCAATAAATAAAGATATGATCTACTTAATTAGTATTAGTATGTAGTAATATTCTATATATGGTATAATTAATAATATAAAATATGACAATAATTCCAAACAAAACAAAAGCCACTTAACAAATTATAGGAAAAAAAAAATCAATTACACAAGGTTCGTAATTCAATGTGTTTAAATAGATTTCATTATGCATATTTTTTTTTGTATAATTTATGCTGATTGTTTATTGTAATGGCATTTCGCATAATTATATACAATTTAATTTTTTGCGAAGTAATTATAGATTTTGTGTAAAATTAAAAAAAAGTATTAATAATAATATATAATGTCACGAACAGAAATTTGTCATCTTTTGAATGGATTGGATGTAGCATCCAAAGAGGCCAACATAACTCATAATTTCTTTTTCACGTCGCGCCGTTACCATGTACTTACTTTCTTTGCAAAATCCCAGAAAATAATTCTGTCGAGGAGTGTATTTAAAACCATGTTCATTTGACATTAAAAATGCTGCTTACATCTATGTCGAGAATGGTTCGAGGATCCACCAGAAGTCGTGACGTTGTTTGCTATTGACCTCATCCTCTATCTTCGAGATAAAGCAATAAACTCTACGACTGTGAGACTCCCATCGTTATATAAATATAATACATGATTCCTGAAGCAGATCTTTGTTATATTAAACTATTTACAGTTTGATTGCATTTGTTGAATTTGTAAATATTATGTAGATTCGAGTATTCATACAAGTACATACTTCTTTTTTACTACAATACTCATAAGGTTATTGAATGAAAATTGTATTTGTTGGAGTTTTTTTTCGAATCAAATTATTGAGTCATTTGGATCAAAGTAGACTTAAGTACGCTTGCTTAATCACCTAAATAATAATCGAGTATATACTTAAACAATGAATTATTGTAACAAAGTAAATATAAAAAAATCTTAACAATTGTAATCTTATTAAAAAGCTATTTGTAGTTTGAGTAAATATTATGAAGATTTGAGTATTTATAGCAATGCATAATACAAACTACAAATCTCATAATATTATTGAATGAATATTAAATTAGTTTGAGTTTTTTCCTCATTATTTCCAGTAATTTGGATCAAAGTAGACTGGAGTACGCATGTAGTTAGTCACCTAACTGATAATAGAGTATACATTTAAACAATGGTTTGTTTTAACAAAGTAAATAACAACAAACAGAAATTCACACCTAACAATTGTAAGCTTGGTTCTTGTGCATTTTCAATTAGTCCATTGCTTTTGTTGAAAATTTCGTCCCACGCCTGAGATCCGCAAAGCGAGGCACACCAAACGTTCTAAGTAAGGTCGAACCTCGTATTTGTTATTTCTACGATTTAAATTTATACCATTACGTACGGTTCAAACTTACAAACTCGAAGGTTACGTCTGTATGTTTGAAATTAATTTTATAAATTTTATTTACTTCGTAATTATCTACTTCCGAGAACAATTGTGTACGTTGAAGAACATTGATTTTAATTTATGATTAAACTACCCGGCAAGAATTTAAAGACCTTTGATATTTCAAAAGTCGAGAGAGTGAGAGAAGGAAGAACGAAAGAGCGAAACATTCCGAGAGAACAATGACGTGCTTGCCTTTTGTGTTGTTAACAGACGGAAAACAGAAACGTTTGTTTGGAATCGGTCTCGAAATTGTACGCGGTCTTGTTACTGTTTAAAAAAATATTAGTAAACTATCTTATTCATTAACAATGAGTAATTGAAGACATTGATGCTTCTTGCACTTGGAAGTGTAAGTTCTGGTTTCCTGTGGGTTTCGGATGATATCAGCGAAATTCAACAAATAACAACAATAATACTGAAGCGATAATGATATGAGTAATGCAGTATAAAGTTATTAATAAATGCGAGTGAGATTGTGGAGGAGGAAAACGAAAGAGAAGAAGTTTCGCGTTGAAGTTGTTCGCGCATGTTCCGGAGAGTTATTCCGGAGTCGCCGGAGTATCGAAGCCGCATTTGCGCTTGGTAGATCGTGTCGCTAGTACCATCAGAAGGATTCAAACAGAAAAACTTTTACGAAAGACCGAAATTGTGCGTGCTTCTAGTTCACTTTTCTACCTTCGAAAATACAAACCCATGACTCATAACTGACCCATGCGGAACACCCTTCGACGTGAAAGCTAGCTTCGAGTGCGGTGCTTCATTTCCAAACTATGGATTAACCCTACACACATCCCAAGAATCAAAGAACAGGCCAAGTAAGTTTGCGCAACGAAAACTCGTTTCTTTTTTTTCTTATTACCATTCCTCCGCCTCTTCTTCCACTTTTTTCGGCACGACCGGTCAAATGCACCATCGAAGATGTACAAGCGGTCAGCGACCTTTATCGGACCTTTAAATCATGCATTATTATTTTTTTACAATCTGTTGATGGCAAATGACGCACGCGGTAACAAGTTTATTGATTCCTAGTTGCAACCTCGAAATAATTGCGCGCCTGTTGTATGCTTAATGCAACAGAAAATTGGTTTTTAATTCAATTTTGCGGGTAGGAAGGAATCTACCTGCTGCACGAATTCCTCAAAGATGACTCGTTCCCATCAAGGGTACAAGAATTCAATCCCTTTAGGGATCTGTGCTCGGAATGCTAACGTCGGCAATTAGCATTATTTTTCTTTCAATTCAGTAAGATCAACGCTGGTATAAGAATGGGACCTACGTGTTGAGGATGCCGATGTTGTTGTTTTTCTATATTCTCTTTTCACCATTAATAATGTAATGAGTTTGTTATTGCGAGGAAAAGTAGGTTTTGGAGGCGGAAATTCAATGGGAATTTTATATGGGTATTAACATTTTGATTGTTTTCTGCTATGCTCAGTTCCAATTGTTGCTTATCGAAAAGAATGCACGTGATAACTCTGGTAGTTTCTCACAGAAAACGGGTCTTTATCGCCAATATCATTGTCACGTAAAACCCATAAGGTATCTTCTCTCTAACGGCTTTAATCAAGCGCCAAATTTGCTTAGTTTCCATCGCAATTTAATAATTTCCCTAACGGAAACACAAACCAAACATATAATTTCATTTAAAATTACCATTAATTACAATTCCTTCAATTACAAACAAATTACAACTAAATTCAACGAATATAAATAAAAGAAAAGAACAAAAAAAAATATTATTTTCACCTGCATTAAAATATTTGGAATACACTGTTTATGCTTTCAACATAGTTATTTACATTATTTTTTTGTACAGAAATGCTAATCTCGAAAATAAAATGTAAGTTTGTACATATTTCGAAATGTAATAATTCAAAATACAATGCGAATTTGTGTCACGTACGATCCGTGCTCTATCATGTTTTTCATGAAACTGCTGGAATACTTAATACAAACGTAAGAAGTAGGTTCGGCCAAAAATAATAAGTCGAAAAAAATAATTTTATAATAAAGTAATAAAAAAATTTCATACGTCTTGTCTTGTACATTATTTTCATTATAAAATTTAATACCGGAATGTTAGCAAAGTTATAATTTACTCAATTAACGCATGATTAAATTAAAAATTATTAATCAAGTTTATTTTTTACACGATATTCAATAATAAAGAGGTAAACCCCCTTTACTTTAAGTTTTATTATCGGAAATTGTAATTTTCTATACTCAATATGATTAAAATGAAAATTATTAATCTTTTATTATTTCATTTCTCTCAATAAAAAGCCACAACATTATGAATAATATTTTTAATCATGTTTAAACTATTTGCCTACGGGCTACAAATATTGTGTATTGAGTTGAAGTATTGAGTTATATGAGTTTATTTCGTAATAAGTTTGTACAAAATTTATTGCTTCATATTTTTTAAATACATTGTTATAATTATATATATTTTATATTAAACTATTGAGAAAACGTTAATTGTACTGAATGAAAGTACTTTTAAGTAGAATGAAAAAGATTGTAACCAAAATTGGGGCAACTAATAAAAATGAATGATATTTATATAATTGGATATATTCTAATTTTATTCCTAATAAAATATGCATGGTTTAATTGCGATACTTTATAATTATGAATGAATTAAAATGATCATTATTTTCCATTGATAATAATGAAATACGAATGACTTGTAAGTTTTGCACCATTCATTCGAATTGGTGAATCGAATAATTAGCGTATGAATATATATTCGCCACTACTGTTATTCATATTCAGTAGTTATAACGTTCGCTAAAGTTATGATTTATGGTAATACATTCACCAGTTCGAATGTACAGGGTGCTACAGATTTATAGAACATCTCGATAAAACGAAATCACATTCCTCAAAACAGAGTATAATATTTCATATCATTTCTCTGTAAATGAAACATTCAATAAATGTATTTATTGAAAGCGCTCAAAGTTCTTTCACGTAGATATCTTTATTATCGCTGTTTGGCTTTCATATTTCGACACATTCGCTTGCATTGAAACATTTTATAAAAGCACTTTAAACACAATCGGCTCATATTCATCAAAAGGTCGTAAATTCCCTCCAGTTTTGTACTGAACATATCGTGTTTTTTTATATACTTTTTTTTTCAATTCTTCAACCGTCATGTCATAGTTATTTCGTAAGCTGGCTGTGGAAAAAGGTTACGGGCCTATGACAAGGGTAATATTATACAAAAGCTGGAAGAAAGAAATAAAGATAGAGGTTAACTCAAAGTCGTGGCAAGCGACGAGCATTCGTATAAGCTATTCCGACCAAGTATTCAGGAAATTCCAATAATTCAAACGCTTTTTACTTGTTTTCTTGAATATCTGTTTATCGTGGTTTACTGTCATTGACGTTTTTATTGTTATTCGACTTGGAAGGTCGTAATGTCAATTAAATAACGTGTAAGAAACTTGACAATCCAAAGTCGCAGTTGAACATAATTTTGAAATTTTTATTGATATTATTGTAAATTCGAGAAAAATAAGAAATAAATAAGAAATATTCAAAATATTATTTGAATATTTTAATTATTACTCTATCATATAAATAATATTTACAGAAATTATAATAAGTATATTTAGTAATTATGAATAGAATATTAATCATTCAGATAAAGTTGTGAACATGACGCTTCAGTTTCGTATTCACATTCGTATATGTGAAAAGATGAAACTAAAAAAGAAGCATATATGGAAAATTATTTTCAAAGTTGTCTGCGCAAAAGTTTCAGCAGCTCTGGTATTTGTGCTGTGAGCGATTACACGAAAGGGGCAAAGTTCCATTAATATGTAAATCTAACTGAGATTTCATTTCAAAACAAAAAAAACAACAAGATACTTTCGAAGAAGTCCAAATCCCGTTGAAAACGACGCGAATTCCCAGAATCTACGCAGAGCCTAGTGCTCGTTGTTAACTCAATTAATGATTTCTTTTATATGCATCTTTTGTATAATAAACAAATAAAAATTGGATGAGATTTCTATCTGCCTGCGGTTATGGCCGGTGATTTTACGGCTCAAACGCCGGAAACCTGAGCATCGATGCAATACTTGCTGGTATAATATATTAAGCGTGCTTGAACTAAATTATTAAATAAATTTTTAATGAGTGCTCTCTGATGAAATTCTTTTTTCCTAATGAGCGTTACTTCATCGCAGCAGGAAAAAGATCTTGGAAATCGTGGTGAAATCAAGTTAAATGTTGTCATTCTCGTTTCCTGCTTCCGAATTTGGTATATTTGCAAATTTCAAAGTATTCAAATATTGTTCACGATTAAATTTGCAGAATTCTTACTGCATTCGAATCTTATAAAAAACAAGGTCTTGAGAAAATTTGAATAAAAAGCAGTATAGTTTATAAATGAATCAAATCGAATATATTTGGTATATTGTAATGAATTTGCAATTAATTTATTTCGTTATTTTGTTTTCGATATTTCGCCAGTTTCGCAATTCGCTTTTGATTTATGAGGCACCAATGTCGATATGTACAAGTCAATCTTCTGGCAAACATCGTGTTATCAGTGAAAACATAACAAATTACTTTCATTACTCACAACGCTACTTCACAAGTTACTTGTCAAGTATGGCACAATGTGTAGTCGCATTTACATTACACATATACAGAATGAAAAGTGGAGTGTCATGTTTCCTTAAAAAAAACTTAAATTTCCTACATATGTTTTATGAACAAATAGTAACACTCGTTGAATAACATATTGCTTACAATTTAAAAAAATAATAAGTGATTCAAACCTTAAGACGTGCGCGTCCTGAATGAACGAAACCGATTTGCATTCGTTAGTAATGGCAATTTTCCGAGTAACAAAAAAATGAATCACTCCTCATCTCAAGGTTGTTACATAACAATTATCCTCGTGTTTCAGCTAAAATCTTTAATGCACTTTTTGTTGCGTCACACTTGCATGAGACACCGATAATAATTATTTAAGTAAGTAAATATTACTTAAGCATCTTAATTGACTAAAAAATAAGTAGTTTCTTTTTACATATTTACAAAAATTATAATTAATTTGGTAATTCAAATAGATGTTTTCAGGAAGTTACCATAATTGATTATCAATAATCGTCATGCTTCTATTTAAATCGATGATACACTTTTTGCATCAAGTAGTGAGATAACTAGAAACGCTTTTTAAGGAAATACGCTCGTTATATAAATAGCTTATTCGCTTAGAAACAACTTCGAATAAAGCAGTTTGGCCAAGTGACTTAGAAGATTATCATTAATTTAGCAATTCAAATCAAATTCATTAATGTTTTTAGAAAGTTTGTCCAAACGGATTATCCTCGTACTTCCATTAAAATATTTAATGCACTTTTTGTATCAAATTATGAAATGAACTGAAAACATTAATTAAGGAAATAAACATTACATAAGTAGTTTAGAAGTAATTTTAATAAACATATATTATTTGAGGTAAAGTGTCAAATTGTCGTCAAATCAAATTCACTGATTATTTTAGAAAGTTTATCTAACGGATTAGCTTTGCACCATTTTTCTGTTCGCAATTGCAGGAAGAAACCGTACAAAATTTAATTTACATGGGAATACCTTTAATCTTAGATTATACTTTGTAAGTTTAAATGGATTAAACTAAATGTCCAACGTGTTCAACCGTTGATAGAATGAGGTAATTGAAGCAGAATGAAATGTAATATAATTCTCGATTAGTTTTCGCATTTTAGCTAAATATAGTGTAAAGCTTTAATTAACATTGAAAATGATAAACAAGTTTGCGAAACGACGCAGTTATGGTAAATTCAGAATGGAGTGTCGTTTTGCCGTTCAAACAATATTTCATAAAGCAAACAGCGACTCTGATAACGATAATCTCTTGGAAGAGGCGCAAAATGGTGACACTTCATTCGATCGGAGCGTTGTGTGCTGGCTGGCATATCTATAGAGCACCGGATAAATATTGAACGAATAGATCGGTTAGGATCTCTTTTTTTTATATAAGCGGCGGTTGCGTCACACGAGTGTAGATTACTTTCAGTTTCCTGAACTCGCTTCACGGCTCATCGCGCTAAAGATGAATCCGTTTTTAAAAACGCACATCCGCACCTGACTGACTGACGGTGGTTGAAATATCGACGGCATATTTTCACCAGGATTTTCCGAGCGGCCGCCCCCCTTTCACCTACATATTTTTCATTGTTTGCTACTCTATTTTCATTGCACAATGTGTACAGGTTCGACAGCCTCTCTCCGTTACGGATAAACACAGATTGCAGTGTGCTAATATTTGCTCTGTTTTCTTTATGGACGATTGCGATCGATTCAGTACATCGCAGGATTAAACAAATTCCTCCAGCATACAACCCCAAACGCAATCAATTATAGGCTTAAACTGAATCACTCTGCTCGTGTGATGTCTTCATTACTGTTGTTAATAGAGAACCGGTGCGTCTTTAATTTCGTTATTTACTCGCTCATTGTCGGCTGACCATTTCATGTATCATGGGGAGCTATTAACATTCAATGCAGCAGCAAAGAACATGCTGGTATGTTTTTTATTGATCTTTATAAAAAAAAAACCACAAGCATTCGAATGATTCAATCAATTTACAATCAATCATTGAATATTTTATAATATATTTTGAGAAAAAAATACAATCTTGTTTTTAGTATTATAGTTATCATCTACTTATTAGTTTGATTTAATCAAACGAGACAATAATTATACTTGGAATACAATTAAGAAGAATTATTATCAGAATAATAGTTTTTTTTTTAATTATTTTTATCCCATGTTTATAATTCATTGTTTATTTTATTGTTATAACACTATAAATATTATTGTATTATTGTTATTTACCACTATAAATTATTGTTTTACTACATACTTAATTGCAATGGTCAATTTATACGTTTGTTAAATGAAAAATTGCATAATTATTTGCTTTAGAATTAAGCTGCAATCCAATCAGGAATTGCCGATAAGTGCATTTTTATGATTCTAATATTTCTTCATATTACCTCGTTTCCTTCAGTGTAAAATTGTTATTAGTGTACACAATTACGTTTAATTTTCCAACTTCATTACTTAGAAAAACCATGACAACGGGAAAGTTTATATCCGTAATAATATTTCAATTGTTTATATATCATATGTTCCTACTTTAATATAAAGAAACATAAATAATTAGTCGCTATTTCTGATACATAAGCGGATCCATGTCCTGTGGAAGTTTAATTTATGGTAAATATATTAATTTCCCGTTGATTGCTTTATAAAAATATATATTTATAAGGATCTCTGCATAAAGATTGAAAAAAATTCTAAACTAATTGCTGAACGGCTACTACGAGCGGCAACCAGACCGATGGAATAATGCATTAAGTTCAACGGCATTTCGTAGAATAATGGACTGCGATTAATTTTAATTAGGTCCAATTAAGGCGCTCCAGAAATATGTAGCCCTTTTCTTCTCCCGGCGAAGAAACAATTATGGCAAATATTAAAATACGCGCCGACTAGACTAATTATTGCTGCCGCGTTCATTCTAAATGCAAATTGAAATCCAGAAAGACCGGTAATCATCCACGAATCATCAATTACGCAATCCGCTGTACCTTTTTTTTACCACGATCGACTCTGTCTTACTGTTGATACGTTCTGATTGCAAAGAAAACGGTTTCACGTGGATTCGATTCAACAGCATCGAACAAAACAAAAAAAAGTCGTTAGTAATTCTTATCAATTACATTGTACTACATTTTATGGTCTAATACTTAATTCAATAATAACATTTGTTGGATATAATTGCGAAGAGAGAGAAAAAAAGACGTAATTTCTTTTTCTTGTCTAGTTGTATGTAATTTTGCCATCTGTAATTTATTGCCACATTTATTTAATTGAGTAATTTTGTCGTAATACTTATTTTTACTTCCTTACATCGTTTCTTTTTAAGAAAAAACTACATGTTTAGTAATTGCTTGGTAACTTTAGAAATAAAATTAATAAATCGGTGTTTTATTGATTATTCTTAATAATTAATATGATTTTGCGAAGACGAGTCCTAGTTTAACCGAGAATACAGAGTAATTATTGTGGAAGTATGGGAAACGTACATATGTCATACTTATAAAGCGAAACTAATGTCTGTATTTTCCCAAATTATACTGTTGCTTAATTGTGGTTTTACTTTATCTACTGGATGAATAACTATGTGACTGTCGAGTTTTTGTTTTAAGATTCGAAAGTAGTTGATCTATATTATTTGTATTTTTATATACAATAAAGATTAAATAACATCGAACTTTATAAAACGCATGTTACAAAAACTTAAAAATTATATCAATTTAATTATAATTAACCATTATATTTGAATATAAGTTAATAAAGAATGTTAATTATTTTGATAAATAATCAGATATGCAAATAAAAAATATTATAAAAAATGCATGAATGAACAAACCGTTTATTACACGTCAATTTACACATAATTTAGCATAAATATAAAGCAAAGAAATATATGGTTTGCAGGATAATGTTGTCACCTTTCAAATATTCCGGTTCTGAATGTAAATGTTTCTAAAATGCATGTGTAAATCAAGCCACGTAAACCGCACCCTTAAACGTAATTCTCTCGAGGCGTTAGCGAAACCACGCTGTGACTCTACTTTTATATTCCCTGTACATAGGGGTAAAATACATGCGTCTCGTCTAGACTATGTGTTATAAAATATATCTACCTCACCTGAAACTATCAAATAACGTTTAAATTTACTTTAAACATTACAATTTTTAGTTTATAATTTGATTTCTTTGTAACATCTAGTGGAAACAATATTATCTTTATAA